>NC_051283.1:7777282-8078051 GCF_015220745.1 Sebastes umbrosus
TGTAAAAATAACATTTAGGGCATGAATATATCCACAGAGCAGTAAAATAATCTAACATTACAGTTAATATGCTAGGTAATTTATTGAATAATATTTTTTATTGATTTATTGTTCATTGTTCATTGTTTGATATCAAACAGAAGTCTGTCAAATATTATCCACTGAATTGACATTACCATCAAATTGTCTTGAATGCCAACAGCTGTAACCCAATGATCTATGAAAAAAGACAATGGTTCTGCTGTAGTTCCGAAAACTATTTTAAGCTGCATTGTTATCCTTACCTTTTGTTGTCTTTTTATGTAATTCTGCCCCATCTGAGGACACATGTGAATAATAGACGAGACAATGTGGCTATAAATTACAGAGGACATGAGAGCAGACAGTTTCATTCTCTGGCATAATGGTGTCCCACGTTCATGATCTGACTCACCTGTGTGCTTCATCACATATTGTATCCACAGATTCCTTCAGGAGTGACACGCTGCAGAGATGCTTTCCACTGCGGGAAAAATGTTCATTTGCTTACTGTGCATCACTGCCATTGGTGTGTTGTCCAATTCTTCATGGAACTTATCTGTAGGCCTATTTTCCCTCCGCCTTCTGCACTCAGGTGTTTGTGCCTGTCACAGATGTTTAACAGAGGGTGATCCTCGGTTTAGGGAACTTATCAGTGCATCTCCCAAGCCCTTTTTGTCAAGAAATTATACAACCTCAGAGGAAACTTTCAATTGGTGGAAGGTAAATGTCAACTTATCTTTAAAGACACAGCACAAATGTTCGGCTTCTGTTTCATTGTTAATTGTTCAGCAACTATGTTGGGCTCTCTGCACACTTTTTATCTCTTACTTCTCTAGAAAGAGGAAGCTATTTTTACCACAAGTGGAGCCAGTTTAGTGTCAATGGTGTTCTCGTTTTGACCAAGAGGAGGATATATCCTTAACAGTGAATAATCATCTACTGTATATGTGCAAATTTGTTTGGCACGGCAGTCACACTGAGCTGGTGAACATAGTGGAGCATTTAGCAACTAAAGAGCCAGATATTTCCCTCGGGAGTTGATGGAGACCAAAAACAGAGCTGAAAGAGGGAGAATATTGGACTTACATTCATCAGTTGGCCAGTAAAACAACTCCAAATGAATGCTAATGTTGCTCTGTAACCGTTGGATGTGTAAATAAGCAACCTTTTGCTAAAGTTTGCCACATCAAACAGTAAAAGATGCCAATATGGTAGCCTAATGGTTGCTTTAGTGACACCTCTGGTTACTGGTAGTAACAGCAAGTGCAGTTTAATAAGCACGTAACAGCACATTGTGGCTGCTCCTTCTTGTTCCATAACGTCCTGTAATATTTAAAACTGTCACTGTCAAAAAATGCCAAAGACATTGCATTTTCTGTGAGTGCTTCACAATTCCGCCACCAACAATGAAAACCAATAAGTAGAGGGGTAATTAACCACTTATACAATTACACCAAGCCCTAGGGTGCTAGAAGGTGTGGTACACCTAGACAGACGTGCCCAAAATAAATCAAAATAGCTCAACATCTACCAGGTCTATATGCATGATCTTGGTCTCTATGGATAGGTAAGACCTCAGATAATTCATCCCCAGTGTAAGTAACATTATGACTGTTACTATGACTGAGTAAATTGTGATGAACAAAGGAAAAATTTAATTTTTTATCATCGCCTACAAATGTTTTCTAGATTAGACAGTGGATAACACCATTATAGCAATGATGCCATGCACAGAGATGCCACTGAATTCATTCAGCATCTCCTTGACTACAACTGTGCCAAAGCACATATAAATAACACAAAGCACATAGATTCTACAAAGGTTTTAGTAAGGACAGGACCAGGCGGATTTTCCATTTGGCCACTTGGATACCAAGTGTGCCAAATGGGGTTTCTACCTCTTGAAAGGGAATCTGTCAATAAAATACTACTGATGTCCACTACAGGAGGCTATGTGCACACAATGGAGCCTTTGGCCATGACATTTACCCTCTGCATCATCACATTCTACCATTGTGCACCATATAAAATCAATTAAAAACAACTAAATTGTATTGTATAATTTTGACTCCAAATGGAGTAGTTTTATTATAATAATGAAATATAATCAAGTAAAACTTGACTCAATAACAATGTAAACAAGATAACAAAAAATAATCCAAAGTAAAGTATGTACATTTAATATAAAAACAGTCAAAAATATAATAGAGTAAAAATGCAATTTCTCGTACGTTGATAATTTGTAACTAAAATATTAAAATCATTGCCAACAAACATTGTTTGTACAAAATACACTTGGAGTGTTGTTTTAGTAGCGTTAAGGCCACATCCCGGTACCGGGGTCGTCGTGTGAAAGAGATTAAAGAATGGAAATACGGTACATTGATTGGCTATTGGAAAAAAAAAAAATCTGATTATGAATAGTGCCAAAAACAGGGTTTGACTTCATGGAAATCTTGATGATTGCAGCTCTAAATACCACAACTATGTGGAACTGGTATGTGATTAAATTGTAAACTGATGCTTCTTTTTCTGTTATGTGTGTCAGCACTTACAGAGAGCGGGCGACGACTTCAGTTTCTACAATACAACAGTGGACAACCTGTTCCAGATGTTCCCACCCAGTCCAGATGTTGTAGAGATAAGTCCTGACCGCTGCAGGACTTGTGCTGTGGTGGGGAACTCTGGTAATCTGAAGGGATCACGCTATGGACCTCTCATAGATATTCATGATATCGTAATAAGGTAAATCATTAGCTGCCATCTTTAAAAAATCCAGTTTGAACAATGACGTTGAGACGAAGACAAATTCTGAACATTTTCCTTCGTGATTTAACAGAAATAGTAACCTAGATACAACATTTATCTGCCACATGTCAGCAACATATTGATTCAGGATCTCCATGTTATGTGACCTTCAGTGATCATATAATTGTTCTTTAACTACATGATAATAAATCTGTATTCCTCTGTATCCTTTAGAATGAACCATGGCCGAACCAAAGGGTATGAAGCAGACGTTGGGACCAAAACAACTCATCATGTCATGTATCCAGAGAGTGCTGTTCATCTGGACAACATCACTCATCTTGTGCTGTTTCCATTCAAAATAAAGGATTTGCTGTGGCTTCTCAGGAGCTTCAACCAAGGGTGGGTGTGTAAAACAGAGCTGCTATCTGTATTTCTATCTGTTAATTCAAAAACAATACCTGTACCATTTTGATGACTGAGTACAGCAATATAACTATAAGGAAGCTTTGTAGTTGACTGTGTGGTAAACTGCAGGCTGGACATGCCCATAAGCAATAGCTTCTCCTCTGAGCAATAAATGGGATTAGGTAAACCTTTTATTGCAATCCAGTTTTAGCTCAGTTGTTAAAACTTCCCATCCTCAGACCGATCAACAGAGAGACCAATTCAAAAGGGCCAAGAGGGAGAGGGGGGTGATGTGTGGGAGACACGGCTATCCGCAGGCTTCTATACTTGTGCTCTTGAATGACTTAATTTGTGCTATTGTAGAACATGGACATGTTTTCACCTTATAAAGTTGATATGGCGAACGTGCTTCTTTACACATCCAGCATGCCTCTGGTGTTTGGGGATATCGTGACCGTAAAAGTTGTAATTCTGTGCATCACAGCAATCTTTTTTGGGATTCCATAAATTGACTTCAGTTTGGGCCATTAGTGGAGATATGGGATGGGATCTTCCAAACATCATACATAAATAATATAATAATAATAATAATAATACATTTATTTATATAGCACTTCTCAAAACAGATGTTACAAAGTGCTTTACAAGACAATAAAAGCAGATAAATAAAGTAAAATATATGGTAACTGCTAAAACAGAACATCACAAAGCATATCAATAATAACAGAAGTGGTAAAATAGTAGGACAAGTTGATAAAACAAATATACAGTATATATATATATACATAAATGTGCGTCCAGAAACGGATGTGTACATACATGTATTTATACCTTTCTACTTAAAGGAATGCTACCCTAAAAAAATGCATTTTCAAAAGTTTTTTAAAAGTGGATACAGAGTTAGATGATCGTATCTCTATAGGAAGTGCATTACAGAGTTTGGGAGCCCTGACAGCAAAAGCCTGATCGCCTCTCGTCACAGAATTGGAAACGGGAACAGCAAGAAGTAGCTGATCAGATGATCTCAGACCACGTACAGGCGTATAGGGTGTTAAGAGATCCATTATGTATTCTGGGGTCAGACCAAGTTGTGCTTTAAAAGTGAGTAATAACATTTTTTAATTTATTCTAAATTGTAGGGGAAGCCAGTGCAATAATGCCAGGACTGGTGCAATGTGCTCCCTTTTATTAATGCCCATTAAAATCCTGGCAGCAGAATGTCAAATGTTTCGATTTTGGAATACTTAGATGTCTGATCAGAGACTCGCTAAAAAGATATTTAATTGGGACAGAAAGAAAAATGCTATTTTGTAATTTGGTGTAAACAAAAATTAAGAACTTATTGTCTCATAAAGGATAACTACAGCATTGAACTTTATGTGAAGTATAATACAAACAAAAGACAAAGATCCCTATGTGCACAGTTACGCTCAGGACTCATTAGCCTGAGAGACCGGCAGGTTTAATGCCACATCAGAGGACGACAGACTTTGTTTGTTGTATGAGCTCGGTGAAATTGAGAATGAGGTTCATTTTTTGTTTTTTTCTGCCCTGTCTACAAGGACGTAAGGGATGTTCTTTTTCGTAAAATTACCTCCATTTATGTTGATTTCATTTGGATAAACTTGAGTTGTGCTTCAGGAAGGGAACCTTTTTTTGTGGTGGGTTTTATTTGCCAAACTTGGGAGAGAAGGCAGAATATGTTGTTTAAAGAGGACCTATTATGATTTGTCCTTTTTTCCCTTTCCTTTACTGTGTTATATAGTGTTTTTGTGCATGCAAAAGGTCTGCAAAGTTACAAAGCCCAAAGTCCACCCCAAAGGGAGTTTCTCTCCCCGACAGAAACACTGCTCCTGAACTGCCTGAAATGCCTTGATGGAAGTCCCGCCTTTTCTTCCGTAATGTGGTGATATCACCGAGTAACACATTTGCATAATACATGCCTAGCGACTAGTTTCAAACACAGGTAGTTAGAGCGGAGCAGGAGCGGAGTCCGAGGAGTTTTTTTCGGTTGACCAATCACAAAAGGGGGCCAGCAAATAATGAAATGTTTGACCACTGCAACTGTTGGGCACATGGTGTGCATGGCAAGAAATTAGCCACTACGTTAGCATTAAAGGTCCCATATTGTAAAAAGTGAGATTTTAGTTTTTTTTCAGGTCTTTTACATTATAAAGCAGGTTTAAGTGATATATATTAATACTGTTAAACTATCAAAATGCTCAATATATGGAGAAATACACACAGCTCGTATTCAGAAATTGTGCGTTTGAAACAAGCCGTTTGGATTTCTGTCCATTTGTGATGTCACAAAAGCACAATATTTAGACCATTACACGGTTTTAAACGTAAACATTCTGAATGTGTCCCAGTTTATTTCCTGTTGCAGTGTATGTAAATAACATCAGCTGACAGGAAGTAAATATGGACCCAAACTGTTGCCTAGCAATGCAATTCCATTGCAATTCCGTTGAAATGTGATAAAACGGAGCGTTTCAGACAGAGGGTAAATACAGGTATATTCATTCCGACAGTATGAGGAAAATAAAGGTTTTCTTTAACATTAAAGCATGTAAACATGTTCTAGTAGAAACACAAATATAAGAATGAACCTGAAAATGAGCACGATATGGGACCTTTAATTTAGAGATGTATTTCTGGCCATCCAACGAATGTATTAACAAATCAACTGGCTCATTAGCCGCTAAAGCCAATCTAAATCAAAATATTGATTGGAGCAAATTTAAACAATATTGTTTATATTCTAACTGTTTAAGGGATGTAGGAGATCAGTATATCCATGTACCCATATCCACAATCAAAACAAAACTGCATTACATCAACTGCATTATATTGTTCACTGTTTATGTTGCACTGCAATTAGGACAATCCATTCAGTATTTACTGTATTGGCGTGGCTGCTCCTCCCTAACTGACCTGAGAGACGTCCTACAGTAACTAACAACAATGCAACCTCAGCTCACATTGCTACAGACAAACATAAATCAAAACAAAACATTACTAATTTGTGACACAACCAGACAGACACTTCATAGCTTCTTCAATCTGGAAGCAGGTAACAATGCAAACAGGCTTTACTGACACATGACGTGTATAAAGTCTCATTATTCCTTAGTTATTGGTTTTGCAATGACCCGTATGAATTTACTAACACTGTATTTCAATCTGAAAAATAGTGTTATATAATCATTACTAAATAATACTTGGTAATCAGTTTATTTTCTACTAAATTTAACAATGAATGTTATCTCCAACAGGGAAAACCATGCTGTGAACTCAAGGAGGATAGCTAACAAGGATTTGGTGAGTATTTTAAAAGATGTCGCATGAAACTGACATATCTGATAAGTCACAATACATTGTACTGTATCGAGCTTTGACTGCAGAAAGGAATGGTTTATAAATGTCACTCTGATTCATAACAGGTGATGATCCTCAATCCAGCTTTCATGAAATATGTCCATGAAATGTGGCTGGGAAATAAGGGCAGGTATCCATCCACTGGCTTCATGGCTTTGCTTTTAAGCATGTGCATTTGTGATGAGGTGAATTCAAATTACACATTATAGCAACAATTTCCTGCTATAGATTGACAAATGAAAATGTTATGAAGTGTTTATTCAAATTAGTACCATGTTTAATGGCAACATTAAATCCAGCTGAGCTTTGTGGTATGATTTTTGTTTTCAGGTCAACGTTTTTGGGTTCGGACCTGACACAGACGGAAACTGGAACCATTACTTTGAAATTCTCAGAAACAAACATCTGGGAACTGGACCGCATGCTGGAATGGAGGAATATAAAGTTATTGAGCAACTACACGATAAGAAGATAATCAGCTTTTTTAAAGGATTCTAAAAGTCATTTTTGTTTGTCTTTTTGCATCAATTGCATTGACTGAGCCATCCATCATCTTATCCCGTTAGGGGTCGCGGAGGTGCTGGAGCCGATCCCAGCTGACATTGGGCAACGGGGTACACCCACGGACAGGTCGCCAGCCTATTGCAGGGCTGACACATAGAGAGAGCCAACCATTCACACTTACATTCACACCTACGGGCAATTTAGAGTCAACAATTAACCTGGACTGTGGGAGGAAGCCTGACTACCCGGAGAAAACCCACGCTAACACAGCGAGAACATGCAAACTCCACACAGGAGAGCCCCAAGCCAGAATCGGACCTACGACCCTCTTGCTGTGAGGTGCCAGTGCTAACCACTGCACCACCGTTTTATCTGGTGGTTATATGAATAATAATGGAAAAGGAATATATATCCCCAAAAAGTTGGTACATGCTGTATGTTAACGTGATATTAATTTATTCATCCATGCAGTTGGCATGAATGAAAGTTGAAAATATAAGGAGCGGTGCCAAATTCCATAGCTCGCTAACGACAATAACACTGTGTTTTCTGTACAAATGTATTTATGTTATATGTTGTTCTATGTAGATGCATATATATTTCCCCTTTAGGGACAATACAATCTATCTATAGATTTAATTAAAGAGCCCCTCCAGACGTGTTTTAAGACATATAGAAATAGGCTTTGATTAACAATTTGTGTCCGAAGATGATTTTTTTCCACAAGAAAAAAGTTCAGTTACCTCATTAAAAATCACTCCAAGAATCTATGAATATTCTAATATTTTCAAATCAAAAGTCCATCTCAAATTATAGGGTGACCAGATGTCCTGAACTGCACTTAGCACTTTTTAACAGACAAAGCCCTTCACAGCTGCCTCTCCCTTGTGTTTCTCTGTGTTTCTCTCTCCTGCGTGTCCTGTTTTGTCTCTTTGTGTTTGTGTGTTGTTCATGTCTCCACTCGGTCTCCGATCTCCCCTGATTGCTGCCAACCTGTTAAACCTGCTCCAGTCCACACACCTGCAATACATCAACTCATCACCCTTCAACCCCGGGCTTTCCTACCAGGCCTTGATTAATGAGAGAACAAGTCAAGTCAAGTTGATCTGTGTAATACGTTTAAAAACAACTGGAGTCAACAAAAGTACTGTACAAAATATTGTCGATGAAAGCAACAAAAGAACAACAGGTTGCAATGGAAACATATAACGCAATATTATAATATGTGCACAAATTAAAACCACTAAGAACAACCAAAGTGTGTCTTGAGGTTTGTCTTTAAAGTGTCAATAGAGCGGGAATGTTTGACAGATCATGAAACCGTTAAAAGCAATTGTTCTGAGGATCTAAGAGGCCTCAGAACAGAGAAATGTCCTGTTGTAATGCATAAAACAGATTTTGTTCCACATATCGTCTGTAATCACTACACACAGTTCCCTCTCCCAGGTCCGTCCCAGTTCACATTTATCTCAATGCACCTCACACATACTCATCATACACTGGCCAGATACCAGCAATGATCTCTGAATTATAGTTTTACCAGACTCCAGGACAACTTCCCTGATAAGTAATTAAAATGTTTGCCACTATCTATTATGGTTGTACAGTAGTATGGTTTGGTGGATTCACTCAATGACAGTGAGTTGAGTGAAGTAGGTCTGCAACTAACAATTATTTTCATTGTTGATTAATCTGTTGAGTATTTTCTCGATTAATTGATCAGTTGTTTGGTTTATAAAATGTCAGAAAATGGTGAAAAATGTCAGAAATGAAGAATGAATGTCAAAATCAGTGTTTCCCAAAGTCCAAGATGACTACCTCAAATGTCTTGTTTTGTCCACAACTCAAAGATATTCAGTTTACTGCCATAGAGGAGTAAAGAAACTATAAAATATTTACATTTAAGAAGCTGGAATCAGAGAATTTTGAGTTTTTCCTTCCTAAAAAAAAATACTCAAACAAATAAATTGATTATCAAAATAGTAGGCAATAAATGTAATAGTTGACAACTGATAGATTAATTGTAACAGCTCTAGTATGAAGTGCTGCTGATCAATACAAGTATGACATCTAGTGGTGAATATAGAGTATGGGCTGCAGTTAGACTGCATGTTAAAAAATCAAATCTTCAGCTTGTTGCACATATCTTACATTGCCAACAAGCCCTGTTCATTTTATGATGCTAAAAGTGAATAAATAAATCTAATAAATATATATATTTATATGAAAAGATGCATTGATTTGTTTAAGTCCAAAAAGCTTTTAACTCCTTTTTTGCTTTTCACTCTAACGTACAGATATTTGGTTTGTACTTGCAAAAATCTTAATTTTCCCATTACCAAATATAAGTAAGAATGTGTGTATTTCATCAAATTGTATTCTATATCATAACACACTGAGGTGTTGCTGCATACAATGTTTTATGGAAAACATTTTATGAATTCACTTAAAATTGTCAGTAGTCATTAGTACTTCAAAGGTCTGAAAGATAGAGAAAAAAGGATTCAGATTGTATTGCTTTTATTTATTTCAACATTTTTCAAATCACTTACATGTGTGCAAAGCATGAAATGTTAAATCAGCTTTTTACAAAATATCTTATAAATCTGTACATAATGTAAATATACAGTTAATCAAACATCTGATCATCAACCAGCACCCCATTCATAAATGAGATATTGACGTTTACAAGCCTTTAGGTATTGCGTCTGTCGCAGCAGCACACGTGAAGCCACAACCCAACAATTAAGTGGTGCACTGGAGCTACACACTCAAATTATGGTAAAAATAAACTCCTCTTTTTCTCACTAACCTCCCTACTCTTGCTGATTAATGGATGAATCCAGAAATTAGACTGCTCTGTTAGGCCCTAGCAGGGCATCTATTTATAGAAGTCTGTTTAAGAGGTCAACGTGGAGGCAGGAACAGGAAATCTGATGGAGCTGAACTGCAGCTCATCCACTGAAACATACCGTGTACAATCTTTTATCATTTACTCTTATATATTGTTTTTGTCCACACATCTTATTTTAGGTGACATTATGTCCAACCACTTGTATTACATTAACAGGAGCGCTGTGTTTTTACAAAACACTTTCCATCAGTTAAAGAACAAAACTACTATACTTTAAGCTGGCTCGCATATAGTTTTCATGTCAGCAATTAGCATAAACATTCAACACAGGCAAACTCTCACTCTGACAGGGCTCGCTGCATGATTATATTTCTTTTATTTTGCCTGAAGGGGAAAAAAAACAGCATAACAGCACCACACCCTGTCAAGCAACGAGGAAACAAGGTAATGAGCATTTTATTAAACCATTTATTAGGGCTGGAGCTAATTATTGTTTTCGTTATTAATTAATTACATTATTAAAATCAATTAATTAATTATCAATAAATAACTTAGCATATGACATGTCAAAACTAAAACACATCATCAAAGCCCAAGATAATGTCTTTAAATAGCTTCATTAAAAAGCCAAACAAGTTTCAATTTAAAGTGGTATGAAATAAAAACACTAACAATTTGCATTTATATAGCGCTTTGCATGGAGGTAAGTAGACAAAACACAACAAAGCAACTAAACATAAGTACAATGAATGAAAGAAAAGTACACAAATATAACTCTGAGAGGTTGTGGCAAACAAATGTTTGGTAATTTTACTTAAAATCGCGTATCAATTTGTATTTGTTTAATGACTTGGTAAACCTGTGACGTATATGACCTTGATGTGGATGCCCTTCAATCAGCTCGCTTTATGTCACTTCCAGCCAGTTCAAGTAAACAACCTTCTCTCAGCCTCTGCCGCAACCGATTACAGCTGAGTGTAGGATGTTTACATGAACTGAGTCGGAACAACTGATATTGAGGATACAGAACACGAAAACATAAAAGTTACGGTGCAAATGTGACCTACAGGGCCTAATTACTATTAGTAATACAACCTTCTCAGGCAATTAAGTTTGGATTTTTAAAAAAAGCAGGTCAGATAAATGGAGATTTCTGTGGAGCTGGAGGCAGCCGGCAGCAGCAAACATCAGACTGAAAGCTCTGCAGATAGACAGCTTCCAGTCGGGGATGTTTACAGCCTCAAACTACCCGTGTGCATTTGTAACCTCAGTCACAGACGATAATGTGCAGAGACAAAAGTCACAATGTTGACAAGTATATGGAAAATCTAGTCAGCAGGACCAGGATAAGATATCTCTTTGAAGCATGCTAAAAAACTGTGAGGGCTTCTACCCGCAGGTGAAACTCGGCAAGGGCAGCAAACAGTCTGGAAAATGGCCATCTGACCATGATAATAAAACACTGTAGATGACGTCCGTAGTGAATCCAGATCCCATCATTGTCTGCAGTCTTGTATTTTCCTAAAAAAAAAAAAAAATGCAGAGGGAAGAGAAGTTAGCCTGTCCTCATTTCCATTATACTGTGCAAGTCTAACTGAAAAATAATAAAATAAAATAAAATAAATATGTAATACCAAAATAAAACATTTGCTCTCTATTGCATTTTGTTGATATGAAATTCCTACAACATGACAACCAATGATATTTACGCATTATTTCCAGCTTGCTTTTTATTTATTTTACTGTTTTTTATTATCTTTTGTTGTATTTATCATAATATTTTATGAACTCTTTGCATATTGTCTTTTTTAACTGTATGTAAAGCACTTCATAACTTGTTTTGAAAAGCGATTTTTAAATAAAGGTATTGTTATAATAATAATAATAATAATTAATTATTGTGAAAAAACATGATAATAAACCATAGATTTCACACTGATTGATTTGATAACAAAATATGGTTTACAAACCAAAAAAAAAAAAGATGCAGAAGAAGAGAAGTTAGCCTGACCTCATTTCCATTATACTCTGCAAGTCTAATCACACTGATGCTGAGGACGACTTTCAATGACAACGCACAAAGGTATGCAACTGCTAAGCATCTATTAAGTGGAAGGATTTATGAGCATCTGCCATGTGTGTTTCTATGAATTTATGAGTCAAAAACTTTGTTGATCTTTCACTCATTGCACTGCTTTGCAAAGATTAACAAGCTAGCTTGCTGTGACATTAACATGGAGCATGGGTTAAATGACCTTCTGTTAGCTATAACGGGTTAGGATCATATGGACTGATAGAGTGGTGCAGTATAACGGATCTGTGCTGTCAGTGAAGGAAACATCCACTGTTGATAACACATTGTAGATGTCCGTAGTGAATCCAGATCCCATCATTGTCTGCAGTCTTGTATTTTCCTAAAAAAAAAAAAAAAAATGCAGAGGAAGAGAAGTTAGCCTGACCTCATTTCCATTATACTGTGCAAGTCTAATCACACTGATGCTGAGGACGACTTCCAATGACAAAGGCACAAAGATATGCAACTGCTAAGCATCTATTAAGTGTCATGATTTATGAGCATCTGCCATGTGTGTTTCTATGAATCTATGAGTCAAAAAACTTTGTTGATCTTTTACTCATTGCACTGCTTTGCAAAGATTAACAAGCTAGCTTGCTATGACATTAATATGGAAGCATGGGTTAAATGACCTTCCTTGTAGCTATAACGGGTTAGGCACATATTAGACAGACAGAGTGGTGCAGTATAACGGTACAGTGCTGTCAGTGAAGTTACACAGCTGGAACACATCCACTGTAGCAAGGCCAGCTAGCTAACTGTGAACTGTGTCCTCCACTGACTGACTGACTGCAACACTGACAAAAGCTAACTTAAGTAGCATTGTAGCCTTAAATAACAAGCGGAAGTGGATTTGTATCGCTGGCGAACCGCTTTAAAGTAACTTTGTTTAGTCAGGCAGCCTGCCAAAGCAAACACTGTAATGTGGCAACTGTTAGCACTAGTTAGCTCCTGTTAGCACAACGACCTATAGGCTAGGCTAGGCTAGGCTAGCTGCTGTTAGCTTGTGTGTGACCCTAACCTTCTGCTGTCTGACGTCGTCTCCTTACCGGCGGAATCAAACGTATGATTCCCGGACAACATATATGTCGACACCCCGCTGCAGAGAGTGAGTGTGAAGTGTTTGAGATGATTTGGTAGATGTTGTGTCCTCATTCTGTGCAGCCTGTTAAGTTTCCTTCCGTTTTTCATTCACTTGTCTTTATTTTGACCTTTGGTTACTCGACACCAACATTGACGTCATTGTCATGGCAACATGGAGCCCCGCCCACCGTGAGCCTGGACAGTATAGTGATGGGAGTTCAGGCTCTTTTTAGTGAGCCAGATCATTTGAGCTCAGCTCACCAAAGAAGAGCCGACTCTTACCACTTCTGCCTTTTATAATTCAGCCAAATTTAGCGCTGTTTTGACCTATGATTAGTATGTCAATATATATACATACATATGTATATATATCCCCTCTCGGCACAACACAAAGTGCCTGGGTCAGTCCTTCAGGCTCCACAACCAAGGCTGACCCCCATATGAGAACTATGAGAACTTTCAGAACTTCAAACACGCACTATCTGCAACCATCTTGGACTCTAACCACTGGCGCACTTTACAATTACTTTACACTATACATCCTATATATACCACTTTATAGACTGCACATATGTACATATTACATTTATTTATTGACGGACTGCATACACTATGTTCACCCATTCACTCTGTATCTTTTATATCTCTATTATTGTTTTTATAATTTGTGTATACCTTTACCTCTCCTGTGTTTCACTCTGTTTGCTGATGTTGCTGCTTTGACACCTGAATTTCCCTCCGGGGATTAATAAAGGTTAATCTTATCTTATCTTATCTTATGTGTGCACATATATCACTTAAATTAATCAATATGATTATACTAAACCTTATAATTTCCAGAATACCATAATTTTACATGCTGCTTCGTTTCCGACTGTCTGTCATCTTGTCTGCTATTCGCGCACCGCACTCCTTTCTCTCTTTCTCTCCTCCTCTCCCTCCTGCTGTGTACCTGTAGACCGTCAGCGCGCCGTGCACCCCCGCCCCTTCCTGCTTGATGTTATGATCCTTGTCTGTCATCACCTGAGTGGTCGCACGGACGTCAATAACACAATATTCTGTCAGTCAGTGCATGGAGTGGAGAAGATCGTGGAGAAGATCGTCCTATCATTCTGCCTTGAAATAATAAAAAAATTAAAAATAAATAAAAAAACGGCACTCGGACGGGCGCTGGCACCCATCGTTCACTTAAAAGAGCCGGCTCTTAGAGTCGGCTCGTTCGCAACAACACATCACTAGTTTACATTGAACACGTGATATTCAGCTTAATACAGATGTCTTATATAAAGTTAAATACATAACAGAGGCAAGCAAATACAAAGATAGGACAGCTTTCTGCATCTATAAGTTAAAGTATATACATAGTAAATATAATGTTTTGAGATTACCTAAGTCATAGCAAAATATCTAGTTGTAAACATTTTAAAAAGAGTGTGTTTGGATATTTGTGAATAAAAGTTTTAATGACTTATTCAAGAAAATGTACATATAAAGTGTTTTTTTTCTGAACAGAAAAGGAAAAAAAAGGAGAACAATGTTGAGGAAAATCAAATCAAATCAGGTCAAATAAATATGTAATATCAAAATAAAACATTTGCTCTCTATTGCATTTTGTTGATATTAAATTCATACAACATGACAATCAATGATATTGACGCATTATTTCTGGCTTGTTTTTTATTGATTTTACTGTTGTTTTATTATCTTTTGTTGTATTTATATTTTATGAGCTGTTTGCATTTTGTATTTTTTAACTGAATGTAATGCACTTTATAACTTGTTTTGAAAAGAGATTTTTAAATAAAGGTATTGTTATAATACTAATAATAATTAATTATTTAATTATTGTGAGAAAACATGATAATAAACTATAGATTTGCATCTATAAGTTAAAGTAATTAACTACACTTTCCCCCTAGCAAAGTGGAGCAACAGAGGTAGAATAAGTACTACTGACTTCCTTTAGCCTACAATGACAAAAAAAATATGCAGTTTCAATAACTTATTGAATTCAAAATGTGTTTTAAGTGGAAGTCCAAAATATTATCAGCAAAAAAAAAAGTCAAAAGTAAAAGTAGGCTAGGCATTTTGCAGCAAAAGAGCTCCTGTGATACTATATACCACAATACTGGATTGGATACTGGATATTATCAGGATGATAATGTAGCCTGTTGAGGTTTGTTCGTTTGTTCAATCCGTATCAATGCATCATATATCATATTTACTTTGCTTTTTGAAATTGTAGGCTACTTTTGTGATTTTGTTTATTTTATGTTGGGGATAACTGCAATGTTGCTGTCGGAGACTATGACAATAAAGCTATAGTATGAAGAATAAACTGGGAAAAAAAGAGTTTGGAAACTTGTGTTTGGTCGAATATTTCCCTGTTGTTCCAATGCTAATGGTCATTGTATTTTACATCGTTGGAAAGCCTGTTCATTTACCTTCACAATGATGTCCAACTTGTAAGGATCATGCATTTGTGGGATGAGCAGCACAGCTGATTATGTGGGTAGCGCCCAAGAAAAATTTGCCAAAATGCTCTGCCAATGGTAAACAGTGTATTCTCCTGTTGGAATTGACTCTTGTTTTGAGTTGTTTGGTGGATTGGATGATTGAACTCTCTATCAGTAACAAGGAACAAACAAGACATATTGGCTATTTTACACTTTATTCATTGAATACACCGTCAGGAGCCTCAGTAGCGGGTGGAAGATCCATACGCAGCCACAACAGCCTGGCACCTCCTCATGCTGGTCACCAACCTGGTCACACGTTGCTGTGGGATGGCATTCCATTCCTCAACCAGGAGTCGTTGCAGGTCAACCAGCGTGGTTGTGTTGGTCACTCTAACATGTACAGCGCGCCCAAGCTGATCCCACAAGTGTTGAATTGGGTTGAGGTGTGGACTCTTGGTACGCCGTTCCATTCTCTCTGCTCCCACATTGTGGAGGTAGTCTGTGATAACCCTGGCTCTGTGGGGGTGAGCGTTGTCATCTTGGAGGATGAAGTTAGGTCCCAGATTGTGGAGATATGGGATCGCCACTGGCTGCAGAATCTCATCCCGATATCTCACTGCATTGAGATGGCCTTCAATGATGACAAGCCTTGTTTTGCCAGTGAGGGAGATGCCGCCCCACACCATGACACTGCCCCCACCAAAAGCTGTTACTCCATCGATGCAACAATCAGCATAGCGTTCTCCGCGTCGTCTCCATACTTTGACCCTGCCATCCAACTTTCGCAGACAGAACCTGGTCTCATCACTGAACATGACATTCCCCCACATGTTCAGGTTCCATTGTCTGTGTTGTCGACACCAGCGCAAACGGGCCTGATGGTGAAGGGCAGTCATTGCAGGCTTCCTGGTAGCCTTATGAGCTCTGAGATTGGCTGTGTGCATTCTGTTCCTGACCGTCTGATCAGAGATCTGTATGCCATAACGTTGTGCAAACTTTGCCTGCAAATCTCTAGAAGACAGCCTATGGTTCCTCAGTGCTGTAAGGGTGATAAACCGATCTTCTTGGGGTGTTGTCTTCCTGGGACGCCCACTTCGCGGTCTGTCTTTTACATCACCGGTTTCACGGAACTTGGCCATCAGTTTGGAGATGGTACCAGGGCTGACTCCAAATAATGCTGCAACTTGGTTTTGCGGAACACCAGCTTCAACTTGCCCTATCGCACGGGCCTTATCCAGATTAGATAAACGCGACATGCCGATGCTTGGAGCAGACACCAAATTATCACTTTAGTAGCAGGAGGCCCCATGCACACAGGTGCTGCCAATCAGGCACCTGATTGGCAGCACCTGGAGCTCAAAACAAGAGTCAATACCAACAGGAGAATACACTGTTTACCATTGACGGAGCATTTTGGCAATTTTTTCTTGGGCGCGACCCACATAATCAGCTGTGCTGCTCATCCCACAAATGCATGATCCTTACAAGTTGGACATCATTGTGAAGGTAAATAAACAGGCTTTCCAACAATGTAAAATACAATGCCAATTAGCATTGTAACAACAGAGAAATAATCCACCAAACACAAGTTTCCAAACTCTTTTTTTTCCAGTTTATTTTATACTGATCATATAGTTTGTTTGTTAAATCTTAATCTACAAAGTAACCAGTGGCTGGGGCTGTCACATAAATGTAGTGGAATATACCTCTGAAATGTAGTAGAGTAGTATATGGTATAATATACACTAGTATCAATATACTGTTCAGTAACAAAAAATAAAAATACTCAAGTAAAGTATATCCTAAAATTGTATTTAAGTAAATTATGCTATTGCCTATGAATATATTGAATATACAAAAAATGCACATATACAAAATCTAACATGTCCTGATTATTATGATTCATTATGTGAAACATGAAATAACTCCAGTATTTTCATAGATACATGTTGCTGGCCTCGGCTCTGCTTTAGTATCCACTGTTTGGTTTGTCCGGTGCTTGAGGTGATACATCCAGTCCTAAGCGGTTATGTGGTCTGTCAATAACCAGCCGGCAATCACTAAATATTAACATCACTCTGACGAGGCACCTGGCTGAAATTTGACAAATACCTCATAGCTTTGAGCATTTACCAGCTAATGTGCCTCTGCGTTGTATCCACCGACTCCTGTGTTAAATGATGACAAGCATGTTGACATGTCTGATAAGTAGTGCATTAATTAGCCTAATTAATAACCTCAACTACTCATGCTTAATACATCAGAGGGACAGTTTGACTCTTCTTTTTATTTTTACACAGTGGTGGAATATACCTATTCACTCAAGTACTGCACTTAAGTACAATTTTCATTTATGAGTATTTCCATTTTATGCTACTTTATACTTCTACTTCACTACATTTCAGAGGCAAATATTGTACTTTTTACTTCCCTACATTTATATAACAGCTTTAGTTACTTTGAGATTCAGATTAATAATAGAAAATATAATCAACTAATACATTATTATATATTATTATTAAGCTACGCAGCAATATATAAACTCTATATGTTTTCATGACTTTTAAAGTACTGAAAATTAGCTCCACATTTACTTGCTGCAATATTAAAATGATGAACACATTAATGCATCACTAATTATAATCAAATAATAAAATAATAAATGTGATGTGATATGATTCTGAAATGGGCCAGTCTGCAAAATGAGTATTTTTTACTTGTTGTACTTTAAGTATATATTCGATGAAGATACTTTTGTACTTATTTCGAATGCAGGACATTTACTTGTAACAGAGTATTTTTACGCTACATATCTGAGTTCTTCTTCCACCACTGCCATTGCATGTGTCTTTGGGAACACGTACCGCACTTCACAATAATATTCTGACCTTTTCAGTATTAGCATCCATGGAGCATGCAGGGGTTAAAGACTGAAAGGGTAAAGTATATTGATAAAGGGTAAAGACTGAGGGCTATAAGGGGAGATGAGCAAACCATCAAGCCCTTACTGTATATTGGCTGTGTTGCAGTTTTTGTGACCTGCTTTGTTCAGTATCCTCCACATGAGGTCAGGCTGGATCCATCTACTCACCACCTCCTCTTTACTCAGTGGAGCCAAGTTAACTGTGAACTTGTGATGGATTACAGGACATTTGTTCACTATTTAATATTCAGTGCACATGAATGCGTCGCTAGATTACTCTGAGGCCCATTTTTTGGTCTGAAATGTAAAGCAAGATCAGCAAATTTCTCAAATTCTCTCTGAATGTATAATAATAATAATAATAATACAAATATTAATTCGATTTCAGAAAAGTGGTGTATAGCGCTCAGGAGGTGTAACACTGCTAAAGATTTCTTAATAATTCATATAACATATCTCAGTTATTTCTTATGAATAGAGCGGGCGAAGAAAATCCATCTATAACCTAACCAGGAAAATTGATTCCCTTGTCATTCTGTGTGGTCTGAAATTGCCCAGAGCTATTATGAGACAGACTGATTTTCTCTGTGCAGTGGAGCGGAACATTCTCTCCTTTCTGTGAGATGTGAACAGATTCATAAGCAACAGCAGCGCTAAAGAGCCACGTTGTCATGTGCTCTCAGCCACATATCCTAAACATGTTGAAGTAATTCAACCAGATGCTGTCTCTCTGATAAAAAGGAGCAATTTATCTATACCTATATATAGGCTGTATGGGTTGAGCTTTTATTTCTTTACATACATCTTGTGTATTCTATATGTTTAACTGAACCCTGCACTTTTGTTTCAGATGTCTTATGGAATAATATGATAAAATAATGTTTTGAGATTACCTAGTTAAATCATAGCAAAATATCTAGAACATTTTAAAAAGAGTATGTTTTCAAATGAATTTGGGAATAAAAGTTTGAATGAGTTATTCACTAAAATTTACTTACAAAGTGCTTTTTTCTTAACAGAAAAGAAAAAAGGAGAACAATGTTGAGGAAAATTAAATAAAATAAAATAAAATAAAATAAAATAAAATAAAAATGTAATACCAAAATAAAACATTTGCTCTCTATTGCATTTTGTTGATATGAAATTCATACAACATGACAATCAATGATATTTACGCATTATTTCCAGCTTGCTTTTTATTGATTTTACTGTTGTTTTATTATTTTTGGTTGTATTTATCATAATATTTTATTAACTGTTTGCATATAGTCTATTTTTAACTGTATGTAATGTACTTTATAACTTGTTTTGAAAAGCGATTTTTAAATAAAGGTATTGTTATAATAATAATAATAATAATTAATTAATTAATTAATTATTGTGAGAAAACATGATAATAAACCATAGATTTCACCTGGGAAGTTGATATGATCATAAAATATGATTTACAAACCAAACAGATGATGTGTGGTGATTTCAGCAACAACTGTTCCTGAGTGCTTTTAGAAGTCGATGTTTTTGTGAAGTGATATATACAACAATCAATACAGTAATTTCAAAGTTCCTGTGAAACGTGTGTCTGGGTGCTTTTTTACTGGGGAGGCTGGAAATCACTGAAACTATCAGGTCTTAAAAGAATGTGTGTTTGGAGCAATGTGTGCTTGATTGACAGGCTTGAACACTTTACCTCAAATTCACCATGCTTCACCTTATTACTGAAATATGGATTTTTATGTTCTGGCTGATATTCTACCTTGATGTTACAATCAAACTACCTGAAACACTAATAGGGTCATTTAAGGGTTATAAACACTGGTTTTAGACAGTGTGGTGTGTTTACTGTATTTCAGAACACATTGCAGGGTGTGCATATACAGTATGCATTTTCTTCTCTGTGGGGAAATCTATCATCACAACTATATTGTGATGGGTGGGCCTTGCACATAATAGTGTGGCACTGGGATAACAGCCTAGAAGGCCTAAGCCCTCGGTTCCGTGCTGTTAAATGATATATAAAATATTAATTTTGAGATAAAAGCTTTTATTGTATGCAAATGAATTATAGCAGTTACACATTGAGCCAGATTTGACTGCATGCACAACAGAGAAATATCATTTTGGAACAAGTTGGAAAATAGACATGCATAATACAACACCGTATGCAGGCAATGCAAACAAAGTGCATGTTAAACAGGAATACCAGAACAACCTCACACCAGCATTTAAAACGTAAAAATTTCATAGTGATTTGAATTTGTTCCAGTGGAATGAACGGAGAGACGCAGAGTCCAAAAAGGAGGAAGCTATCAGCTCATTAACCACTTTTATTTAACTTTAAGTTTCTTTAATTATCAGATGCACAGCAATTACAACAAAGCAGTCGCTGGCATTGAACATCTAACGTTCCCTTCAATAAATATGTATATAAAAAAGAAAACAGATGATATATAAAAAGTAAAATGAAAATCTGAGACATAAAGTAGTACAAGTTAAAATATGGGGATTAAATGTATACATAAATAAATACAAAATAAGTAATGTAAATCTAAATTTGTGGTAGATAGTATTTCAAAGGGATAAACTGAATGTTAACAGGAGTGTAGTATGTATATGCATTTTACCCTCCTGTGTCTGGGAGTACAGTTACTACAGAACCAGATATTTTGCAAAGACACGCAGATTAATATCACTGCGCAACTTTTTTTTAACTCATGTTCAGAAGATTATTAGAGGCATCTTCCACTGTGAAACCTGAGAATGCTTATTTTTTCAAAGAAATCTAACTAAGAGCTGTGTTCTGGCGTGTAATACATGGGGAGTTTGTGGACCGTTTTGCCTTTACACAAGTTACTGTTTAATCATTGTCAATTTTGGGAGGAATTTGTTATAATAATTCACAAGGCCCAAGAAATGATTAAAGCCAGCTCACAATTTCCGGCTTTCATGAGTTCTCCGGTTTTTATTCCTCTTATTTATGAACACCCAGCCTGCAGTGTTTGTATCCTCAGTAATATTACTTATCTGCTCTTCTTGGCATTAAGTTGATGTCCACTTGATGTAGGTACCTGTGCCAGTACCTTTTAAGCTTCAAGTTTCATCTTATTTATGATCAAATGCACAATAATAACAGAAGCAGCCATTGTCAATTAAAATCTTGGATCTCAAGCTCCCTCCAACAATGCAACAATAAAATATGCATAACAAAATCACAAACTGAAAACAAAATGAGCATCTGAGACAGAAAATAGTGCAAGTTAGAATATAGGGATAAAATATAACATCATTAAATATGAAATAGAGTAATATACATTTGTGCTATGACAGTAATTGCAAATTAATTAGCTGAATGTAAACGGGGATGTAATAAATGTGTACAATGATTATATATATATATATACAGAGATGTAAACAGCTTGTAAAACATTGAGTATATAAAAGTAAAGTGACAGTGTACCGGTAAGTTTACATGATCGAGTAGAATAAATTAGACACAAATTAGACCACAGACCCCCATTTGATACGATTTTGTCCTACCATCTGATAGTTCTCTTGTGTTATTACAGAAAGTGTATGAAACATATGACCAAAATTGTCATACATTCTGTAATTTTGTTACTTGTGGAAAGAATTATAGTGAAAATAGATTATTTTCCTTTTTTGCTGGGGACCCCCTGGAACCTCCTCAAGGACCCCTGGGGGGTCTCTGGACCCCACTTTAGGAAACACTGCATGTTGCCACACAGCAGGGACCCCAAAAATGTTGAAAATATCTTATATCTAACCTTTTTTTTTTTTTGGTGTTTTGTATTCATTGATTGCGTATGTGCATCTATTATATTCTCTTGTCTTGTCCTCTAAAAAAAAACATTTGACTTTTTATTACTGGAAAAACAAAATCCATCACCAGTTTTGCCAAAGCTCTTCCAATTCCTCCACTGTTTTCTTTGTTTTTTTATAGTTAAAGTGCTATTCAATAATGTCTGAAACATTATAAAAACCATTCAACCGTCCTCTACATCCTGTTCAATGTCTGGGGGCCGGAGCCTCCAGCGTGCACTCGACCAAGCCAGCAGTCTGTCACACACTTAACACACATAAAGAGACAAATAGAGCACATTCATACCGATGGACAATTCAATCCAGCTGACGTGCTTGCTACTGGACCTTCCGAGGAAAACTGGAGCACCCACGCAGTCGTGTGGAGAGCCGGAGCCATTCCTGCTGTGAGCGGACAATGCTGACCACTTAGGCACTCAGCTGCCTGCAAATCAACAGCCACACAATGCTATTTATCTCATCTGTTAAACACCGCTGTACGTATAATGGAAACGTATATACGTACGTCTTAAAGTCGGAGTTACCTAGGCAACAATACATTTATAGTAATGCTTGATTGCCATCCTGCACTGCTGGACGTTGTGGCATTTTTTCAGGCTATATAGTGTGAACACGACACAAACTCTACAATCACACCCATAGGACTATGGGAGCTTTTTATGCAATGGGCAATTTGAACCATTAAATTTGATTGGATAACATACGTGCCAGCCGTGACGTTCATTCCCTTAGCTTCGTGTCCCCTTCATTCTCCTTCAAAGAAAGTGGGTTACTTGGGGGCTGGGTTCGGGAGTGGGTCGGGGTGGGCGATATTCAGGGAACAGAGCGTTCCCTGAATAAATAGAACAGTATATTTTCTCTCCCAATATAACCAGAGAAAGGCGCTTACAGACCTTGTGACCCAGCAGATGTAGTGATGCACAGAGGCCTCGTGTATAGGTGCTCGGTGAAGCGCAGTTGGTCGCTGGTGGTATCTTCTTCAAGTTTGCTGCTTCTGGGAAATAACACAGCCTTGAACTCTGAGTCTGAGAGACGGTGAAAAAAAAGTCTCCTTCTCATGCCTCCTCAAGGTTTGCATATTATCAAGCTAAATGCCAGTGATCCTGATAGCTAAGATTGGGTGGTGTACAGTGGGTTTATCATCAAAGCTTTTTCCCTGAAAAAAGCTGCTTGCTGTGTGTGGAAACAAGCCAAGGCATATGAGAGTGGTAAGACTGAACCAAAGCAGCCGTAAAACCCAAACAGTAGGTTGAAAGAAAAAAATGCACTCGCTTCTAAGATCATTCAGTACTACACTAAGCCCATATGTTCAACCTCACTTGCATGCCATCAATACCAGCTCATGTACGTACATACTGCCATGATCCACACCTCCTGTACAAGCCCAACTGTTACATGTATGCCAACACATATCAAAGACACCGCATGGGGGCTTCAGGTTTGCCTAATTTGTTCATGCACTAGTGTCACATGAGTGTCTTGTTATAGCCTGGTATTACTCCTTGCTGCCTGTGGAAATTGGTGATGCACTGCTGCAGTTTGTTTGATCGTTAAACTGATGCAACTGTGGTGCATGTTAGTGCTAGTACTTGTTGTGCATATTCATCTAAATATGAGCCTCGTCTCCTAATAATTACATTCAACAAAACTGTCAATTATGTTTTGAGGGATATGTTTTTCTCCTAGATTATGTTTGTTTTTGACGTATCACAGATAGCCTATGTTTTTAATAGTCAAAGATGCAAAGATGAGGTCGGGGTGGATGGGTGAGTCAAACAAAAACATAACTTTCACCCAGGAGGGAGAACATTCACTTACTTTAATTTATGTCCGTAGTTACGTTATAATTACATAACAAACACAGTCATTTAAAGCTAAACCATGAAGTTTTACTAAACCTAACCAAGTACTTTTGTTGCCTAAACACAATCAAGTGTTACGTTTTTGTTTCGTTTCAATTTACAACGTTAACCACGTGTTCAAAAGTGCGACCGTAATTGGGGAGAAAATACGTTTCCCTGAAAACGTAATTGAGAATGCAGTTTAGTTGTATGTGAACGTCATTTTGTAGGAGACAGGGTTGATAAATAGCAATATCATCTCTATTCATTTCTCATTTATTCTCATGATTCAGCATGCACAAGTTTTGGTGTATTTTCTTGTTAATTTATTTGGAAAAATAGCACACGAGCACAGTCAACACATTTATACCACTTAGTAAGACATATCCATAGTTTCATAAGTCATTCTTAACTTCTGCTTCCACCTGGTAGTGTACCCTGCCGTCTTGTGGCCTAAAAGACTCTGTCTCAGTACGTACTGAAGCAATACGATTAGAACTCTGCAGCATTAACTGTACGTGCACATCCTTAACTAAAACTTTGGCACAGGTCTACCAAACAGCTCAGTGTTTTTCACAGAATGAAAATATAGAATGATAACCTCTCCAATCACACAGCTACTGATTTGACCACCAAGTCTTAGCTGGAATAGAATAGCCTACTGGGTCTGGTTGTACTGTGTGTGTACAAGTCCAACAGATCTAAACATTTAGGGCATCCTGACAATGGTGGCTGACAAACACGTAGAGTCAAAAAGTACTGGGTGCCGCAGGTATATGTATGTAAATGCTTGCAAACTTGCGATGAACCTACCAGGAACCCTCCTTTTCTTTCGTCTGAGAGTTTAATGTAGATCAGTCTTATAAGTCCTGTTACAGCACAGCAAAGCCTGTCAAATCCAAAAGTTCAAAGTGGATTTAGACAGTGTATATGTGTGACAGCTCTTATGAAGGATCAAGTGGATTATTCACCTTTCATGAACTGAATGACTCTGTGATATTTTTAACTAGCAATATGAAAATGTGTCTGGTATAAGTGTGAGGTGGTCTTACCTGGTCTTACCTAACAGAAGCTACAGTATACTTCCTTTAATACACTTGTCTTGTGTTGTATCAAATCAGCTGTTGTGTACTTATAGGAAATGACGATTACAACACTTGACCGCTTCTTCTTCTTTTTAAAGGGGACCTATTATCCTTTTGTGCTTTTTCCCTTTCCTTTACTGTGTTATATAGTGTTTTTGTGCATGTAAACGGTCTGCAAAGGTACAAAGGTACAAAGCCCAAAGTCCACCCCACAGGGAGTCACTCTCCCCCACAGAAACACTGCTCCTGAACTGCGTGAAACACCTTGCAGTCCCGCCTTTTCTTTCGTAACATGGTGATGTCACCAAGTAACACATTTGCATAATACCTGCCTAGCAGCTAGTTTGGCACGCCCTCAGACAAAACTAATTAGAGCGGAGCTGGAGCAGCGTCCAAAGAGTTTGGTTCCGTTGACCAATCAGAGCAGACTGGGCTTTTCGGTCAACTGAGACCAAAATGACTGATTAGTCGACTAATCGACTAAGAGGGGGCAGCCCTAATTGTTACTTGCCTCTATGTGCCCCCTGTTTCACGCAAAGTGGAAAACACGCTGCCATTTTCACAAGTTTGGTAGTCCCTCCCCATCTGCTACATGGCCAAGATGGCGACCATTGAAGGTCCAGCGTTCCACACACAACTTATATTTATAACTTGTGATCGAGAAGATATATAGTGACTTGTGATCGAGTAGAATAGGAAACCCCGGCCCGTTCCCATTTCCAGAGCTTCAAGCACCAATACTTTGTCACGACTGTCGGCGTTACTGCTGCACAAGATGCCCTTTAGCGCCGGTATGTGACGCACCGGGTGTTCCATTAACTACATTGTAAACCCATCCGCCGCAACAGTAAACACCAAGGAAAAGTGCTGTGGTGACGTATAGTTTAAAGAGCGAAAGGAACAGACACCGGGCGGACGGGAGGGTTGCTGGATGGGTCCAAAAAACACAAGGCTTTCATCCTGGAGTCCGCTGTTCGTGTCCAGTGCGTTAAGTTACGCTTTCACGTTACAATCATCCGTTCGCTTGTGTCCTGTATTCACAACATTCAGTTTAATTTTCACTGTATACAAACCGATTGTAAATTTAAGCCCAACCATGAAGTTTTTTCCTAAACCTAACGTGGTTAAAGTGGTTTTGTTGCCTAAACCTAAGCATATATATGACAAGTTGGGATGAGAACGTGTTGGAAACTACACACTGATGGTCCTGGTGGTGATGAGATGAAGATAATACCGAAGATCTGGATGTGATGAGGAGTGGACTTCTGATGAGCTCAACCTGGGCATTGGATATGATGACTGGAGGGGATTGGGCTGGAGAAGTGCATGATGATTTCACCTAAGACGACAGCTGATGACAGAGAGGAGAACAGATTTAAAGTTTCACAGCAGCAACATGATTGGCTGACTGAGATCGTGGCAAGATCTGATTGGTTAGAGTGAACGCCCATAATCAGCTGATTAAGAAGCAGTAAGAGGGAGGAGTGAGAGAGAATTCTGTATGACTGCAGCATAAAGATTGACCTGAGCTTCATTATGAGTACACCACCTGGGTTCATACTTCGTCACTGTGAATGCACTTCTGCACTAAATATAGGAATTGTGAGTGCAGAAGAACACGGCTTGAGACACAGCAAGAGTCTCATAAAGGGGCAATTTCACCACCTTTCCTCAGCATCATATGGATAATGAATACAGCATTCAATCATTCATTTTGTTCATTTTTGCCTTCAAGATTCTTTTATCCAGTCAATAAAATAGATTACCATGATTTTGAGAGGAGAATTGGAAGGTCTAGTGGGTTATTTCACCGCCCGCCCTCTCTTCGCCACTTCACTAAATGGTGTTTGCCACTTTACTGTTAAATAGCAAAAAATACTAAATGAAACCACGTCTTCTAAAATAGTTCTTCATCTATTCAACACTTTATGGGGGAAATCAGGTGGAGATCAATAATATGAAGTTGTTCTAATGGTGCCTGTGGTATTATTCACATGAATTAAATGAGCGTGTCTGCGCTGTACCTCGCTAAAAGCTTGAAATAATTCACTGCCCCATACGGCTCCTCCTTTGGTGGCCTTGGAGGATTTATGTTTTGTGTTAAGTAAGGCTGAAGCTACTCATGTTATCTCACTCCATCAATAGCAAATACATTAACAATATCTAGTCGCTGCAAGCACACTATTAATTTACCACGACCTGTCCCTACAGGGATACAATGATTGTTGGAGGCAACGAGGTGTATCCGTTTTCCCCCTCCCTGGGACACGGTGTCGCTGCTGGGGGATCAATGTCCACCGAGCTCGGAGGAAGAGGGGCAGGCAGGCAGCCAAGCAGCCGGCTGGAGGAAGCCCCTCCACCTCGGCTCGAGTGACGCCGTCACCTAAGAGGTCCCAGCAGGCCCCGCAGAGACAGAGAGTGATGTGCCGCCTGATGCTGGAGCCATGTCCTCTCACACAGAAACATGGGCCATCGTCCCTCAAAGGTTGAAGAGGACAGAAGTAATGGATATCGCAAGCTCCGGTTCATGACAGGAGAAACCCGGACCGCCATTGTCAGTTAATCGTCAGTCAGACATTATGATATTTATCATTTGGAGACGTGCAGTAGCTCTCAATTAAAGCAAGATAGAGTAACGATTGAAAGACATTCAAGATGTTTCATATTCTTCCTGTTATGAATAAAAAAAACTTCATAAGCGGTAAAATGCATTCTTGCTCGGTTCAATACACTGCAACTGCTACAGCCTTATTTGTTCTGGTATGACCTCTAGATAATGCTATTAACAAATGTATAGGGAGGCGAAGTCCCGCCCCTTCCGGTGGACCACCATGCTACCTTATTTTGAAAAAAATATGAACGGTAGTCAACAGCGAAAGACAAATATTTTTTTGATCCTGTTTGAATTGCGTCATGAATCACACATATGATGTTTGTCAATTTATAACACAATTTTGCTAGTCAAGAAAGTCGCAGTTTTGTTGTAAAACTGAAATATAAGACTGTGAAAATATGTAATTAGAAAGACTACACACCCAAAAGTTGCGTAAGTGACGTCTCTCTCGCTGAAGCTACACGTTGATATCGCGTTCATTTTGACAGCCTTAGTCTATAAGTTTGAGAGTTTTGATAAATTATTTAAACTCTCAAAAAAATCGAGTGAAATTGGGGGTAACTTTTGTTACTTTATATTTATGTATTTAGGTCAAAGTTTGCCATAAATTCAGTGTTACATTTATCATGTTCAAAATGTATAATGACACTTTTACAATCAATTTTGATATGAGGATTAGTTTTACACAATATATAATCTTTCATTTGAGTCTAAAAGGTAAATGTTAAAGTAGCCCAAGGGCAATTTGTTCTGCCCCTGAGTGCCATTGTGGCTGGTTTCCTGGTCTACTACCAGTTTCCTGGTGGTTCTGCTCAGAATAAATATGTTTTGGTTAATATTTACATGTTCAGTTCAATATACACATACAGTATGTTGTGTCACTTTAAATAGGTTGGTTGCAGTGTACTTGGTGAGCATGTGGTTTACTTTGAGTACAACCTATATTGTTTAATTTTATTACATGTAATTGGTTGTTTATGTGTCATGTCACTTTACCTGGTTGTGATTGGCTGTGGGGCGGGACTAGCGAGGAGTGGGTGGTCAAGCCATAGAAGTGAGGGAGCGGTGCAACAGAGAGGTTGGAGAGAAGCGAGCGAAACGAAGAGATGTAGTAATTAGAGATTTATGGTTTAAAGTGTGTTTGTAAGTTATAGTGCTGTAAAAACTAGAGCCTAGGACTGCAAGCCAGTGAAACGCCGAATGTATACGTTGCCAGTAGTTAAGTGGCTATCAACTCAGTAGCTGATATTGCGCCGTTAACCTTTCCAGCTAACTAGCCAAGCTAACTACCGCCGAAGGACACTGTGGACTGCCCAGATAGCGCTCCAGGCGACCTGGATAAAAGCCTGGTAGCTCCTATGGCAACGCGGGAGAAAGAAGGTTTCACCCATCGGACTGTCATGGTCAGCTATCAGCCTTTCTAGCTTTTTGCACTACTCTTGGGGGTGCAACATTAGGACTCTGTGATACAAACTCTGCTACGCTAACATGAGTACTCTTAACTGTTTTTGGCCACCACGTTCCCAAGCATCGACCAGACTTGCAACGGGGGTTGTTTTCATTAATGGTCCTTTTCTGTTTGCTGGCTTGTGAGAGTGTGTGTGTGGGCCCACCAGGTTATTTTTGCTGAAAGTAAAAGAAATCATAAGAGTTCATTGCATATCCTTTGGTACTGCTTTATGTTATTTTGGGCTAGACCAAGTACATTAAAGGGTGACATACACTCACCGGCCACTTTATTAGGTCCACCTTGCTAGTACCGATGGTCTTCTGCTGCTGTAGCCCATCTGCTTCAAGGTTCGACGTGTTGTGCGTTCAGAGATGGTATCCTGCATACCTTGGTTGTAACGAGTGGTTATTCCAGTGTGCCTAGAAGCACAAGGCAAAGCCTTGTGCAAAGCACACTGGTCTATTATTCGACGCGTTTATTTTCTTATTCTTCATCTTCCGCCTAAAAGTTTGGCGCGCTACTCCTCCGGCAGCGTTGCCAGCACATGTACAAAAAGTACATCAAACTGTGCGGAATGACCGGGAATGGTGTGCTATGACCTGTCTAAGAGATTCGTGTAGCGGTCTCCGAAAAAATCGCGCAACAGCGCGATTTCTTTGCACCATAGGAATGAGTGGCAAATCGACGTGAAGAGAGCTCAAAAACACTCGTCTTTAGGGCAATACAGAGTCGCCATACTTTAACGTAGAAAAATTATTAAAAGGTTAAACAGGTCACGAGACTTGGGACTTTATTGGTCCTATCATCCCCCTTCTTATAACCTCACTGTGGTCCTCAGACCCCCCCCAGCACCAGGCACACTGGTCAAAATTTCTTGCGAAATTTTCTAGTATTATCTTACGATCCACACAGTACACAGTGGAAATAAACTGCTGAGAGTCCTGAGAGCATCATTACTGCAGAAACAGAGAGCTTTTCACTGCTCACTTTAATGATGGATTTACTGCTGCTAGGTTGGTTTCAGTCACATTTCAATGTTTCATCTACTTTTAAATATTACATGACAAATATGTAAATATTAGGGCTGTCAATCCATTCAAATATTTAGTCGTGATTAATCGCATGATTGTCCATGATTTATCGTGATTAATCTCAAATGAATTGCACATTTTATATCAGTTCAAAATGAACCTTAAAGGGAGATTTGTCAAGTATTTAATATTCTTATCAACATGGGAGTGGACAAATATGCTGCTTTATGCCAATGTATGTATATATTTATTATTGGAAATCAATTAACGACACAAAACAATGACAGATATTGTCCAGAAACCCTCACAGGTACTGCATTTAGCATAAAACAACATGCTCCAATCATAACATGGCAAACTGCAGCCCAACAGGCAACAACAGCTGTCAGTGTGTCAGTGTGCTGACTTGACTATGACTTGCCCCAAACTGCATGTGATTATCATAAAGTGGGCATGTCTGTAAAGGGGAGACTCGTGGGTACCCATAGAACCCATTTACATTCACTGATCTGGAGGTCAGAGGTCAAGGGACCCCTTTGAAGATGCCCATGCAAGTTTTTCCTCGTCAACATTTAAAGTAAGTTTAGAGCGTTATTTAACCTCCTTCACTACAAGCTAGTATGACACCAATGGATTCATCAGGTTTTCTAGTTTCATATGATACCAGTGTCAAACCAGTGTAAAAAGAGGTGCTGCAGCACAGCCAGTAGAAGAAAAGTAAAGTGTTTTTTGAACATTAAAGCATGTTCTAGTAGAAACCTAAAATACAAGTATGAAGCTGAACATCAGCCTGATAGGTCCTCTTTAAAGGTCCCACATGTTCATACACAGACTGAACAGTAAAACATTAGCTGGGATTACTGGACTTCAGCAGAGGTTCTGGTCTGTATAGGGACCACATGGTTACTAAATGTAACCATGGTTCTATGATGGTTCTATCTCTCAATGAGAGAACACACACTTTCTGATCAGAGTTGATGGTACGACAGTTTGATGGATGAGGACCACTGTCTCTATACATGATGTGATGCTGTCAGCTGTAATCCAGCTTTATTTCCTGGAGACATGAACACAACAACAACATCTTCTTCACATCAACTCTAACATGATCACATGATGAGCTTCTGGCTGATCTGATTGGCTGACTGTTCTCGCTCTCTGTGTGTCACCGTTCTCCTCTCACAGCTTAACGGAGGAAACACATCACAACAATACTGCTGAAACCAGCATGGACCAACTCCAACCCTCTACTGACCTCAGAGTCTCCAGTCTACAGTGTGGACTCTTCACCAGATCAGACAGCTGCTTCACATCTGAATCCTTCAGGTTGTTGTTCCTCAGCTCCAGCTCTCTCAGATGGGAGGGGTTGGACTTCAGAGCTGAGGCCAGAGAAGCACAGCTGATCTCTGACAACCTGAAGCCACTCAATCTGAATAAAGAATAAATGATGTAAGATTAGAAGACAACGTTCCTGCTTGAAATCATTCAATGTTTAATAATGTGTTCAGAGCTGAAGAAGGTTTAGAACGTAGACGTTTATAAAATGTAAACTCCAAACACCTGAAGCCAACAGGATGCAGGTTAAACAGTGAAACAGAGCTCTCATTAATATTAATGACAACGTGCTGCTACTTCAATAAAGACGTAGTGACTTCACCTCTTAAACTCTGACAGCTCCACCAGTGGATCCATCGATACAAACTCATGTTGAGCAGCCAAACACAAATACAAACTACAGAAACTGATTCAAGATTCAACTCAAGATCTCAAAGTTTATAATGATGTCAAATATGTCAGGATGGATTTTGGGGAAATGTGAACAAAAGATATATAAGATACGACATCTACAATATATATATTTTAGGAATAGTGAAGTCATAAAATCAAACCATCTTTAGTTTAAACTCTTCAGTCAGTATAAGCATCATATAGCTTCATATTTGTTTTAGAAAAAGCAAATACTGAATATATTTGTTATTGTCAGATAGTTGAAATAGAGATTATTTATTTATTCTTCATACTTGTGTATTTTTTATCATCATTTCTTGGAAAAAAATAAAGAGTTGTGATATATGAAGGTTTTAAATGTGTAGCTTAACATAGCTCTGCTACAGTCAATGGACTAAACCACTGAAGAAGAAAATGGACTTTAGCATTAAGATACTCAGTGTGGATCAGTATAATATCAGCCTTATGTCTGCAGTTTAGTGTCACCACAACTTTCACATCATATTAATCTCAGTAAACAAGTAAAAAATGGTGTCTGACCTCAGAGTCTCCAGTCTACAGTGTGGACTCTCCAGAAAACCACACAGGATGTTCACTCCTGAATCCTGAAGGTTGTCGTCTCTCAGATCCAGCTCTCTCAGATGGGAGGGGTTGGACTTCAGAGCTGAGGCCAGAGAAGCATAGCTGATCTCTGACAACCAGCTCCTCAATCTGAATAAAGAATAAATGATGAAGATAAAAATCACTTTATAATCCAATCAGATGTGTTCAGGTTTTAAATGTGTAGCTCAACTTCAATATGTCCTAATCAATGATCTTTACCCTAAAATGAGTAGAGTGACTTTGTCATTGTGTTATTGTGGATCATCATAATGTCAGCCTTCTACAGACATCATCCAGATGTCACCACAATATTCATACAGCTGTTCATGTCAACACACATCAATAACATGCTGCTGATCTCTGTGTTCATCTATGTGTGTGTGCTGAAGGATCAATATCAATGATCAGACATTATTTGTGGAATATGTTGAAACAATCAGAAACCAGAGAAATATTTCTACTTCATGAAGTAAACTTGATCAATTCAGAACAAATATTCAGGGTTCCTACACATTTTACATTTCAAAATTCCAGACTTTTCCAGACTTCTCTGTAGATTTTTCAGACCATATTTGACTTTGTGACTCGGGGTTCAGAGGACGCTGTGACAAGACTACAGTTACAGTGCTTGAGGCAGCTCTGTAGGAGTGTGTGTTCAGTCAGAGTCTACTTCCTGTGTTGCTTTCAACGACATCAAGCTCTCTCTGGCCCGCGCTCTCTCACACAGCAGTAAACATTGTGGCTGCACCGGCTGCTCCAAACACCATGAAAAACACTCTGCTTATATGATCTATTGATTTTAGAAATTCAGAATTTGATATCTTAGAAAGCAGAATAGGGGCAACAGTCTGGAAACAGAAATGGTTTTCCATTCTCTCTTTTCTTTTTTTCCATACTCATCCAGACCTGGAAATGACTCAAATCAAATTCCATACTTCTCCATACTGCGTAGGAACCCTGAATATTAGTTCAGAGGATCTTCTGTATCCAGATGTGACCATTTACCAACAATGATAAACATTCATTTACTTTAACAACTAACAGTGGACATTTTCTACACTTTCTTTAAGAAACACTATATTTAGCTTGATAATGTAATGAACCAGGGCTGGGTTTGTTACTTTATAAAAGATGGAACAGGTGACAGATGGATCTTTAACAGGTTTATTTGGAAAGATAAATAGTTAAAATGGTAACGTTACAAATAGAACGTGTGCTAACACGCTTTAAAAACAGATGCGCGTACAGCTGGCGGTACCGTGAGGTGGTCGGCTCATTAATAACACGGTGTGTTTCCATGTAACGAATCCCCGGATGTGTCTCTCATTCAGCAGCCTTGTTATGTTCGTTTAACATTACGCTACGTTGTCTCTCACTGTCCCGTCATCTACCGCTTTTTTCTTCCTCGCACCTCAAAATCTCGCCACATATCCGTGTTGTTCACCTCCGGTGTGTCTGAAAACATTCCTGCTGCCGTCCAGCTGTTTGTTTATGAGCCACGGTGACCTGTGACCTGTGACAGTTACGTCACGGACTGAGCGCCCTCATTTGCAACCGAATAGGTTTGTCCCGCCCCGTTTGTTAGCGACCCTGGTCCGTGAAATTCACATCGAAATCCACCCTGGTCCAACCCTGGTCTGACAGCTGTTGTTGCCTGTTGGGCTGCAGTTTGCCATGTTATGATTGGAGCATATTGTTTTATGCTAAATGCAGTACCTGTGAGGGTTTCTGGACAATATCTGTCATTGTTTTGTGTTGTTCATTGATTTCCAATAATAAATATATACATATATTTGTATAAAGCAGCATATTTGTGCACCCCCATGTTGATAAGAGTATTAAATACTTGACTAATCTCCCTTTAAGGTTCATTTTGAACAGATAAAAAAAGTGTGAATAATTAGCGGTTAATCGTGATTAAATATTTTAATGGATTGACAGCCCTAGTAATATCGTGATATGGCATAAGTGTTGTCTCTTCCTGGTTTTAAAGGCTACATTACAGTAAAGTGATGTAATTTTCTGAACTTACCAGACTGTTCTAGCTGTTCTATTATTGCTCATTTACACAAAAAAATATTGTGATATTTGATTTTCTCCAAGTCACCCAGCCCTAATACATCTAACTCAGACTGCTGAAGCCTCTGATTAGTTTAAGATCAACTTCACAGGTCATTTTACACAGAACAAGACTGTGAATTTAGTCCTCAACCTCATTTGGTTTTTGATGCAATCTAAATGTCTGCAGCTTCAAATAATTAGACAATGCTGACATGAAAACAGAGCACAGTTAGATCTGCTATCAAAAAGAACATGGGAATAACGTAGAACCATAGAAACCTCTGATTAGATGGTGTGGTTCATAATCATCACTTGTGTGCCTTTAAGTTGGTGCAATACGTGTTTGTTGAAGAGTGCTGCACCTTTAGACATGTTCAAATAGAGAGCTACAGGAATGAGTCCTAAAACCCAGAAATGAGTTAGCATTTTAGCACTTCCTGTTTCCTCGTCTGGAAGTCAATGGGTTGTTTCAATGGGTTTTTAGTTAGGTGCCTGAAATAAGGTCTGTGTTAAAGGTCCAGTGTGGAGGATCTGGAGGTATCTAGTGGTGAGGTGAGGAGATTACATCCAACTGAAGCCTCTCCTGTGTGCCAAGCGTGTTGGAGAGCTACGGTGGCTGACGTTAAAACGTGAATGTCCCTCTCTAGAGCCATCTGGAGCAGAGCCAGTGTGTAGAGAGTGTGTGTACAAACTACATAAGCTACAGTCAGTGAACTGACCTCAGAGTCTCCAGTCTACAGTTTGGACTCTCCAGTCCAGCGAAAAGCAGCTTCACTCCTGAATCCTGCATGTAGATCTTGTTACTCAGGTCCAGCTCTCTCAGATGGGAGGGGTTGGCCTTCTTGATTAGAAAAGCATTTTTAAAACTCAGTGAAGAAGTAATAATAATACAGTTGAGAAAGTTGACCTCTCTTTGCTAGCTACCTGCTGCTGTCAGGTTCACGTCCATAAATGGGAAAATTCAGTGACTGCTGCCAAACGGTAGAGAAATGAAACAAATCCTGTAATAACATTAGACCTATATAAATAATGAAACATTCATATAATTAGATATGTTGATAACTGCATGGCGTTTTGTCATTAACACTCTTTTCTGAGATTCATACATATTCAACTCACAAACACAATTAATGAACCAATGAGGTTGCATTATTTTCAACATAATATCATCAGAAAGATGATATCAGTGTATCAGCATTAAAAACAGAACATTGATCTTTGGTGTGTTTAAGATCTCTTAAAAAGTCTGAATTCTACCATTCTGCTGTTATATATTCATCAGACTGCTGTTATTGGTGGAAGCTGTGTATTTCCTGTTACTACTCTTCTCTACAGCAACAAGAGAGAGAAACACCAGAGTTTCCTTCTGTGAGTAACAGAATAAAAGGAAAGACAAAGATGATGGAACACAACTTGAATTCATGAGCAATAAAATGCACCATTGCTCGATTCAACACACTCAGGGGTTTTACAACGACAGTCTTCGTCTCGTATGACCAGTAGTTCACGGTGGCTAATGCTAGAGTTGGGACGATTCCGGTCTATGAGCTTAAACCGGTTTGATTTTATGCTAACCGCCGGAACCGACAGTGCTAAATCCAGCCTGCATTGCATTACTAATAAGCAATATGACAACGTGATTAACGTAATATTATGATATTATGTTGGTGTATAAACAAGAAGAGGTTTGTTTACTAGGAAGTTCATGTGTTTTTTGGGGTGACGAGACGAGACATGGCAGAGCTGGTCTCAAAGAAAACTAAAACTGCAGCAACATAGCAACAGTTTGGATTTGAAGCCAACGAAAGAGATGAGGCCAAAAACACACGAGGTAAGGTGTAATATGGTGCGAGGCCTATTGAAAGCAAACCCCAGCACCAGGACTCTGATCCCAGGACCGCCCCGACTCCCCGCCGGATCAGCAAAGGTTCTGTTGCTGCCGTTACACCGGTTAGACCCAGCGCTCCACCAGACAGCTGATCTTTTGTTTTTTACCTCCGAGGTTTTGTTTTCACCGGCATTGGTTTGTTTGTTTGTTTGTTTGTTTGTTTGTTTGTTTGTCTTGTCTGTTAGCAGGATTACTCTGAAAGTTTGCGATGGATTTGAAGACATTTTTGGAGGGGTGGGGTGTGGCACAACGAACAATACATTACATTTCGGTGGCGATCCGGTTTCAGGATTTTTTTAAGGATTGTGATCAGCCTGAGCATTAAGACCTCAGGGTATAACACATGCACAGTGTGACTGATAACGCATCGATGACGCATGACCCCGCCTCCTTCTGAGAGCAGAGAGATACGTGAGTGGATGTGTGTGTGGAGCTGCTGGCCGTCCGCGGTGAGAAAGAAAAAAGTGGTAGATGACGGGATGAGAGACAACGTAGTGTAACGTTATACAGACATAACAAGGCTGCTGAATGACAGAGGCATCAGCCGATACGTTACATGGAAACACACCGTGTTAATAATAAGCCGACCACCTCACGGTACCGCCAGCTGGGAGCTGTGATCTGTTTTTAAAGTCAGGCACCTTGGCGGAGGTCTACGCTCTCCGAGTGCCATTCTAGTTTCTTAATCTGACTTCTTCTGTGTGCGTTTTTTGGCATGCTACTTGTCCCGCAGCGTTGCCAGCACCTGTACAAAAGTACATCAAAACGTGTGGAATGATCGGGAATGGTGTGCTATGACTCAAAAAAGATAATCACGCAGCGGTTTCCGAAAAATTTGCTCCAATACATTGAAAATCGACGTGAAGAGTGCTCAAAAACACTCCTCTTTGGGGCCAAACAGAGTCGCCATACTTTAACATAGAAAAATGATTAAAAGTTTAAACGGGTCACGAGCCTTGGGACTTTATTTGGCCAAATGGACATTTTTTGATAGCTGGTACAGTTTTCACGAAATCGCAGTTTACGTTTTGTGAAATTTTCAGACCGTTTCAGATTTTATAATGGGTGTGTATTGCGTGGGTCGTTAAGGGCTAGAGCACGTGACATCATCGCTAGAGTGGAGCACAGCTTTAAAATCTTTTGAAAATGTTCCGAACAAATTGCTCCTTAGCCCACAACGTCCACTCCTCATACACAATTAATACATCATAACGTAGGTATTTTTGTGCCGGTCGCAGTCATGTAGCTATGGAATCAGTTGGACCAGAGAAAAAAGTTACTACTTTTCGAAACTGCCGCCGAGGTCACGTTTTTGGCACTACAGACCCAAATGTCACACCATTTGTTCATCAGAGACTCCTAACTGGTCTCATGAACAATCTAAGCGATAGGAGTCACGGTTTCTGTCGTAGAAGCACTTTTGTGACATGTACGTCTCTGGTTAACTCCAATTATAAACTGCCCCACTGTGGCCAAGCAGCAGTGGCCAATCACCACGGCAACTTTTGATTGCTGCTAGACAGCTGATTCACATTAGCCAATCAGTGCAGGCTGACTAACACACACACACACACACACACACACACACACACACACACACACACACTATTTACTGTATCAAGCCATTTCAGTGAGCCAGCATGCTCTAAACCAGGGCTTCAATGGATCAGGGCCATAATTAATGTTATTAATTACACCTGTGATTAAAAGCCCCCAACTCTCATTGTATGATAACAGGAACTAGGTATTCACCTACTTTTCAAAATAAAATCCCTCAACTCTTACTGTATGTTCACATCAAACTAAACACTCCTCACGGCCCCCCAATCACCATGGCAACCACTGACAGACACGCACGCAGCGAATGGGCCCACAGTGATGACCTCACTATGGACCTCAGACAGTCTGAATCTGCCCCCCTCCACACACAAACCACCCCTAGCCCCCACCCATCCCCCCAGCACCAGGCACACTGGTCAAAATTTCTTGCGAAATTTTCTAGGGAAGTCTTACTATTCCTCTTCCTATGGTTTTTCTTGCGAAATGTTCTAGTATTTATTACAATTAAGATAATAAGATAAAAAAATATATATATAATCTTTCGGGACTTCAATGGTCCATGAAAAGTAAAAGAAATTAAATATGATTAATTCAAAAATATTTAAAAATACACAGCCCCCGAAGTCCCGCTTTTTTTTTTTAATTAATATTTTAAATAAAATCTTGTGAATACATGATGACAACTTATGCACCCAAAATATTAATAATGTCAAGATATTAAATAATATTTATTACAATTAAGATACGATTAAAAAAATACTTCAAGGGTCTGAAAAAAAGTAAAATAATATTGAAAAAATATAAAAAGAAATAATACAAATAAAATATAATATCATTTATAATATAATATTATATATTATATTATATTTATAATATAATTTACAAATAAAAAGAAATATAAACAATAAGATGCCAGAAAAACAGTAAGAAATTTATTCTATTTCTTTTTTTAGGACCAGGTATAACATCGCAGAAGTATGTAGCTAATGGACGTAATGTTTAATGATCTATTTGCAGAAATTATATATAATAAATAATATTCATAACCATGTTTTCATTAGTGTATAATCACTATCACAATGTTATAATGTTTGTACACATATTATGGGATTTGGCTATGAAAAAGAATCCTAATCTTCAAGAAGCTGTTGTTTTAGTATTTGTTTTTGATTAAAGGTCCCATATCATGCTCATTTTCAGGTTCACACTTGTGTTTTGTGTTTCTATTAGAACATGTTTACATGCTGTAATGTTAAAAAAAAAAATGATTTTCCTCATAATGTCTGCCTGAATATACCTGTGTTTACCCTCTGTCTGAAACGCACTGTTTTTGTGCATTTCAACGGAATTGCAATGGAATTGCAATGGAATTGCGTTGCTAGGCAACAGTTTGGGTCCATGTTTACTTCCTGTCAGCTGATGTTATTCACATCCACTGATACAGGAAATAAACTGGGACACATTTAGAATATTTATGTTTAAAACCGTGTAATGGTCTAAATATTGTATATTTGTGACATCACAAATGGACAGAAATCCTAACGGCTTATTTCAAACACACAGTTTCTCAATACGGGCTGTGTGCATTTCTCCTTATATTGAGCGTTTTGATAGTTTAACAGTATTTATCTATCACTTAACCCTGCTTTATAATATAAAAGACATGAAAATCTCACTTTTTACAATATGGGACCTTTAAATACATTTATTGGTTTAGATTTGACTTGACATCATGCATTCTAAGAGTAGAGCTGTACAACAGTAGAATGTTGTGAGGTCATGAGGAAGTTGTGATGTCATGAAGCAGTTGTGATGTCATAAAGGAGTTGTGAGGTCATGAAGCAGTTGTGATGTCATAAAGGAATTGTGAGTTATTAAAGGAATTGTGAGGCCAACATTCCGGAGAAAACTCTTGATACCAACCAAAATCTCATCAATCTCATTTCAACTGTGAACGTCGAGTCTTCGACATTTCAACGGTGAACTTCGAATCTTCGACATTTCAACGGTGAACCATTACTGTTTGAGAGCCATGCCTTACAAGTTAAGAACAAGATTAGTAAGGACTCCTGAGCGTCCGTCCTCCAGTAGAAATCTGGGTAAGTAGTGATACCAAAATCCTGACGAGAACTGCAGTCTCTCTTACTTTAATATCCATATGATTTAGCTGCTGGGCTAATGATTACTAACGCTGCTTCTTCCTTAAGTCTGTCAGACAGTAGATCCCATCCAGGACATTTCAACGGTGAACCATTACCGTTTGAGAGCCATGCCTTACAATTTAAGAACAAGATTAGTAAGGACTCCTGAGCGTCCGTCCTCCAGTAGAAATCTGGGTAAGTAGTGATACCAAAATCTTGACGAGAACTGCAGTCTCTCTTACTTTAATATCCATATGATTTAGCTGCTGGGCTAATGATTACTAACGCTGCTTCTTCCTTAAGTCTGTCAGACAGTAGATCCCATCCAGGACATTTCAACGGTGAACCATTACCGTTTGAGAGCCATGCCTTACAATTTAAGAACAATATTAGTAAGGACTCCTGAGCGTCCGTCCTCCAGTAGAAATCTGGGTAAGTAGTGATACCAAAATCCTGACGAGAACTGCAGTCTCTCTTACTTTAATATCCATATGATTTAGCTGCTGGGCTAATGATTACTAACGTTGCTTCTTCCTTAAGTCTGTCAGACAGTAGATCCCATCCAGGACATTTCAACGGTGAACCATTACCATTTGAGAGCCATGCCTTACAATTTAAGAACAAGATTAGTAAGGACTCCTGAGCGTCCGTCCTCCAGCAGAAATCTGGGTAAGTAGTGATACCAAAATCCTGACGAGAACTGCAGTCTCTCTTACTTTAATATCCATATGATTTAGCTGCTGGGCTAATGATTACTAACGCTGCTTCTTCCTTAAGTCTGTCAGACAGTAGATCCCATCCAGGACATGCTGGACAACAGGTCAGGTGGAAACCAGAGGGCCACCAAGAGAAAGTCTGACGAGAGCCATGAAAGAGCCATCAAGACTAGCAGGACAAGTCAATGTCCCTCCGAGGGCTTCAGACCGTCATTCAGCAGAGGTTAGATGATATAGAAAGAACCTCAGGGGCTATTTTTTTAAAGTCTGGGTAACGTAAAAATAGCAACACAACTACTTGGTTAGATTTAGGAAAAGATTGACTTAGTTGGGTTTAGGCAACAAAACTACTTGCTTAGGGTTAGGAAAAATATACAAACAGTACATACTGTATACACATACAGTATATAGTGTGACTGGGTCGGTCCGGCTTGTCTCTGCCATGCTATATACACCTGGGTGCTAATAACATCTGCCTTAAAAATATCACCAAGTATAAAAAAATTTGGTTTAAAAATCATGAAAAAATGAGTGTTAAGTGTTATAAGTCTGGCCGAACCACTCTAGTTTTTATATAGTGTTAGGGAAAGGGTTATGCTAAGGATGGCTCCAGTGGTGAAAAGCAGTCTAAATCCACAATTCAGTACTATATAGTTCAGTCTTTTCACATGTTTTCAGCACTAAGTTTCTAACATGTGTTTAGGAAACTTTAACTCCGCTGAGGATGCTGGGACATCGACACCCGCCTGCGCCAGCATTAGCTCCAAATCTGAGGAGAAGAAGGGCAGGAAGAGGAGGTTCGAGGACACAGAAGCATACGGGAAGAGGAAAAGAACGTTCATGAGTCCCAATGAGGGCACCAGCTACCAGGCCACCACTGAGACCACCCCTGAGGCCATCTCTGAGACCATCCCTGACGCCATCCCTGAGGCCACCCCTGAAACCTCCTTCAGGTCCGGATCTGATACCTTCATCAGCACCAACTCTGAGGAGAAGAAGGGCAGGAAGAGGAAGTCTGAGGACACAGGAGAATACGGGAAGAGGAGAAAAACGCCCCTCAGTTCCGGTACGGACACCAGCTACCAGGGCACCAATGATACCACCACTGAGTCCACCCCTGAGACCATCCCTGAGACCATCCCTGAGACCACCTCCAGTGATGAATTTGACACCTCCTCCACACAAAACAGTAGAGGTGAGTAGAGATAGAAATATGTGAAACACTGATGAAGTGTGAGTTCTATCAGTAAATTCAATTGAGTTTACTCTTCGTGAGGAATACTACTAGCCTAGGAAGACTGTTTCAGCACTTATTTTCTAACATGTATAATGTGTTTAGGAACCTTTTACCCTACTGGGGATGCTGGGAAATCGGCACCCGCCAGCACCAAATCTGAGGAGAAGAAGGGCAGGAAGAGGAAGTCTGAGGAAACAAAAGCATCCGGGGAGAGGACAAGAACGTTCCTACGTCCGAGTGAGGGCACCAGCCACCAGGCCACCACTGAAACCACCCTTGAGCCCATCCCTGAGGCCTCCTTCAGTTACGGATCTGACACCTTCTTCTCAGAAGACAGCGGAGGTGAGTAGAGATAGAAATACGTGAAACATTGATGAAGTGTGAGTTCTATCAGTAAATTCAGTTGAGTTTATTCTTCATGAGGAAGGCTGTTTCAGCGCTTATTTTCTAACATGTATAATGTGTTTAGAAATTTTTGACTCCGCTGAGGATACCGTGTCATGGATACCCGCCAGCACTGACTCTGAGGAGAAGAAGAGCAGGAAGAGGAAGTCTGAGGACACAGGAGACTACGGGAAGAGTGCGGGCACCAGCTACCCCTGGTACCAGGCACCCCTGCGCTACCTCTCGAACCCATTTCCTTCTCTTTTTAATCTCTTTTTTCCATCCATCCCTGAGACCATCCCTGAGACCATCCCTAAGGCCATCCCTGAGACCATCCCTGAGGCCACCGCTGAGACCATCCCTGAGGCCACCGCTGAGACCATCCCTGAGGCCATCCCTGAGACCATCCCTGAGGCCATCCCTGAGACCATCCCTGAGGCCATCCCTGAGACCATCCCTGAGGCCATCCCTGAGACCATCCCTGAGGCCATCCCTGAGACCATCCCTGAGGCCACCGCTGAGACCATCCCTGAGGCCATCCCTGAGACCATCCCTGAGGCCATCCCTGAGACCATCCCTGAGGCCATCCCTGAGACCATCCCTGAGGCCACCCCTAAGGCCACCAGTAGCGACTCTGACATCACCTTCCCAGAAGTCACTCTGTTTCACAACAGAGGTGAGTAGAGATAGAAATACGTGAAACATTGATGAAGTGTGAGTTCCATCAGTAAATTCAGTTTAGTTTATTCTTCATGGGGCGTACTACTAGCCTGGGAAGACTGTTGTATAATGTCTAGTGGATGTTGATAGGCAGATCTTGTTACCTTTGGACAGAATCAGACTGTTCACAGTCTTGATGCTAAGCTAAGCTTAACCGTCTGCTGGCTCAAAAGGTCATATCGTTCCTCTAAGTTTCAGTCTTGGCTTTTCGATTCATATTGGTAATAGGATTCGATTTTAAATTAGTAATTGTTACTGTAGTATTAGGGGTTAGTTTAGAAGTGGAAAGAAAGTTCTGAACAAGTACAGTCAAAGTGTTTGTGTTTTGTTTCTGCAGCTGACTTTGAGGCGAAATATGAGGAAGAGGGAATGCTGGGTGAAGGAAGCTTCGGAGCAGTCTTTGCTGGCCACCGCAAGGACGACCATCTGCCTGTAAGTTACACACACACACACACACACACACAGAATCCATGATTCATGTATCCGCTCTGTATGTAGTCAACGTATCCTCATACAACGGTTCATATGATACTGTATTTTACAAAAAGTTATTCCTACTTTTCATTGCGCTTTCCTACGAATGTCCAGCAACACGTGACGCATGTGTCAATTTCTGCTCCAGTCTTTTCAAAATAAAAGTTAGATTTAGGAAAAGATCGACTTGGGTAGGTTTAGGCAACAAAACTTTTTAGTTAGGTATTGGAATTTGTTTGGGTTAAAATAACACCGGGAGAGGCTTAATTTAAGTACAGAAGTTACATGAGAAAAACTACTTAGTTATGTTTAGGTAAAGATCGACTTAGTTAGGTTTAGGCACCAAAACTACTTAGTTAGGTTTAGGCAACAAAACTACTTAGTTAGGTTTAGATAACACAACTACTTAGTTAGGTTTAGACAAAACAAATACTTAGTTAGGTTTAGGCAACACAACTACTTAGTTAGGTTTAGACAACACGGTTTGGGTTAAAATAATTCCGGAAGTGGAGTAACTTAAGTAGCGAAGTTACATGACAAATCAACGTTGACTTCAGGTTTCACGCGGGGTACAAACACCGGCCTATTGGGGAAATTCCGGTAATTTTTGACCCACCCATAGACCCCGTTCCCTCCCTGCGCGGCAGTTGTCGCTCTTTATACTTCGTGGTTCACAATTACGTGGATTACATACAAATTGATTTTGTGGGATATATATACGAATGACAGTGCATTACTTTTCGTAGGTATAGCTACGAAGGGCGTATGAGAACAGCCTCATGTAGTATAAGCTGACCAAATGTCTGTTTCTGTCCCGTAGGTGGCCATAAAGCGTATCCGCGAGTTTCTTTACACAACAGTGGTAAGAGATTTGTTTTTCATCCTAATACCAACACTCTACATTATTTAAATCATTTGAGTAACATTTATTTTTAGTTATTTTTATTCTGAGTACAAAGGGAACATGTTCCTCTTGTACCTCATACAATCTAACAGTTAAAATACTGTTAACTTTTGTATACATGTGTATATTAAGGTTTCATTATTTGCTTTCTCTTTCACTCCATATCTTTAGGATTTGGATGGGGAAGTTACAGATCTCCCTACAGAGGTGGCACTGCTGCTGTACCTCAATCAAGCAGGAGCAGGAACCAGTGCCGTGGTGGGCCTGCTGGACTGGTACAATCTGGACAATGAGCTGATTCTCGTCCTAGAGAGACCCGTCCCCTGCATGGATCTCTATGACTATTTGGGGTCCATACAGTCATCAATACAGGAGGACATGGGCCGGGTAAGCAGTTGATGACATGTGTGTTTCTGTATGTGTGTCCATGCCAACCGTGTCACACAGTCTTCATGTCTCTTTCTTTCTCCCCCAGATCATAACAAAACAACTGGTGGAAGGTCTCCAAGAGGTCCACTCCGGAGAAGTTTTCCACAGGGACATCAAGATGGAAAACATCCTCATCGAAACCGGTTCTGATGTCCCACGTGTCTGGATCATTGACTTTGGCTCTGGCGAATTTCTGACAGGGGAGAGGTACACTGAAAATGAAGGTAGGCTGTCGTTCTTATGGTCCTGTTCTCTGAAACAACCCAGCATCTTTGCCGTCTCTGTCCTGTACTCCCGTCCCTCATCCATTAACCTTTGTCTCTGTGTGGCTGTAGGTACCCTGGTATACACTACTCCTGAGTATATCCGGCGTGGGTGGTCCACGCCTGAAGCTACCACTGTGTGGCAGCTCGGTGCGGTGCTGTTTGAGATGCTGCATGATGGGGTGACCCCCTTCCGTACCTCCCGTGACATCATCAATGCAGTCCCTGACATCCGTGACACTCTTTCCTACAGTAAGACATGCAGTAGAATACAAGCACACACATAAACACACAAAGAGTACAGCATTTGTATTTAAACATGATTCCTGTTGGTCTGTCCAGATTGCCAAGATTTTATAGCACGCTGTATGGACAAGAGCCCAGAGGCCCGACCCACCCTGGAGACTCTTAAGCACCACCCCTGGCTCGTGTGAGCTGTGGTCCTGAGGGATCCAGTCTGATGTGATACAGACTGGACCTCTCGGACCACGGATGGATCCCTGAAGACCACGGAAGGACCTCGTCCAGGGTTAACGCTGCTGTAGTCCCCATATGTGGCTCCCATTGCACTTTCTCTTGAAGCAGTAGAAATCAGACCGAGGCTGGTGGCGTCAATCTCTAGTAGGGCTGTGACGGGGAGGAAAATTTCTTGTGACAACATGGGTGTTACCGATTACACCAGAGATTTTACAGGAAAAGATGACGGTCATCATGTGTAGCCGCTTACTTTGATCTTTACCTTCAGGTGGCTGAGTGACTAGCCTCTCCGGTAGAACTTTTGCTGCGGAGCCGCTGGGGTGTACCCGGCGCCGCTCCGCCGCGCGCACCAGCTATGACCGTTCCGTCCTCCTCTTAGCATTGGGTATAAATCTGAAATTTAAACCGCGTTTGCTTTCCTTTGCCATCTCTCGGTCTTTCAACTCTCTCCCGTCCCATGTGTGTGAAATCTGACTCCTGCTACTCTCTGCTGAGAATCTGTATGGAGCAGATGCATCGGTCGTCCGACTATCTATTGACAACCTGCCGCTGCAGGTGTGGGTGGCGGGTATGTAATGTAATGTGCCCGACCACCGTGTAACACTGGTAACACGGACTACCGCGACAAGCCATAGTGATTATAGGCCTACGTTCATGCTTCAAACACCCAGCTGTCCGTGGAGAGGGGATCTCTCTTTGAATTGCCTTTTCCGAGGTTTCTTACCGAGTTTTTCCTCGTTTTCTTAGAGAGCTGGAGCTGGGTTGAGAGTGCACGGGATAATGTACAGCGAGCCGGTCATTGTTGTCCCGCTAGCTGTACATTATCCCGCTTATTACACGGCTACTTACTTAAGAAATCACTAATTTGAGACAAAAATGGTCCTCCACAGTCCGACATCAGAACTGCGTCCATAGCAAAGGTCTGCTATGAAGAAATAACAGACCGTAGCCGTGTAATAATGGGGTTTTATTTTATACATGGGGCTACAAATAAAAATGACTTGAAGTGAATTCAAAATGTCTACAGGGTGGAGGTGCAGTGGTGATCACTGTCACCTCACAGAAAGAAGGCTTGATAAATAAATAATGCCTCATTCCTCATAAGAACTTCTTGAAACAATGATTTATTTGTACTATTACATCTTAATGTTTTTGAAGAAAGGGTTGCTGTACTGGATTGCATGAGATTGTCCATGTGTTCATGATAAATTGCAGTTAAGATCAGCGGGACTAGCTCCCAACATTCAGTATTTGGATGGATGTGCAGTGACTGATGTTTGAACTACAGGTCATGTGATAAATGGGACCCAGAAAGACTATTTTACAATCACGTCTTTACAAAAACTAACTGCTGGAAAATTATTGAGAGGCCTGAAGCCACAAAGAATGATAGAAAGCTTGTTAACAAGAGTTGGTACAGTAGAATAAATAACAAATGAAGGACTGGTTTTCAATATACTGTAATAGAAGAGGGCATAACAGCAGCCCACGAAAGGAAACATCTAAAGTACTCAAAGCTGGCGGCGGAACACCAAGAGGCTGGCTGGAAAGCAAAGGTTTATCCCGTGGAGGTCGGATGCCGGGGATTTGTCAGCAAAGCAGTAGTCCAACAGTTCCGTGGTGCTGACGGGATGACGCGGTCAAACCTGCGGAAAGCTGTGAAGGAGCTAGGAGAGTGTAATATTTCATATAACATTTTATAGATTATATTTATGATTAGTTCGACAAGAGAAACAAAAATCTGGTTCACGTTTGTCTTAAAAACAGTGCAGTAGGCCTTTATTTTAAACATGGTAGTGCTTTTCTTGCATACATCGTTAGTGATCTGTCGCATGATAGGTTACATTCAGTATGGCCACGGATCAAACAATCCATAACATGAAACGATTCATAAAACAATTATCGCTGCCATTTGATAGCAGATAGAGCAACATTTTTACATAAATTATATCACCTTGGAAAAGAAAATATGACACTGAGTTCTTGCACTCTGATGCAGAAGCATGCACTGCAGATGTTAATATTTCTGGAATAGGTGAACAGCTGGACCCAACAACTTCATTTCCATTATTAATAAGTTGTTTTTTTTTTGGTTTTCTTGTATGAAGTCAAAGTTTACATGGTCATTTACAGATTGATTTTCATGACAGCTGAAGTACCGCGGTGGTGGGTAGCATTTTTTCCATTCAGTCGTGACTCAGCACAGATATGTACACTGATTTCGGTCTGGGCCGGTACTCGGAAATGTTCCGTCAAAGTGAAATATTGCTCGCTCTCTGCCATGAGATTCAGAAGATTTGTGAATAACAATAGGAGGAAAAACAATCTGTTAAACAATAAAAAAAAATGTCAAATAAAAATGTATAAAAACTAAAATGTAAGATCACACAGACTCAAAAAACTCACATGGATTAGAAATCGATTACACACAATTAAAAATCATCCAACCATTTCTTGTGCAAAAATATTTTCCTTAAGGAATGATAACTATTATGACAAAATGTGGTGGCACATTGATATTTCCTTATATAGAAAAATAAAGAATATAGACGATGATTGGAGAAAAGACATAAAACAAGTAGGAGATCCTACATCCAGGCCCGAAGCCTTTTTTCTCTGAAGGTGAACTTCTTCAAGTGCAAAGGTTATTGAAATGTTTCAGCAACGACATTTAGTGATGAAACACATACAAAAACAAACCTGTTACGGATTAAAATCATAACGACTATATGTCATTTTGTATATCTGTTTATATGTATTACATATAAATGAAATATATGTGAAATACTGGCTGAAACTAAACCAAACCTGTGATCACTGATTATTGATTGGGAACATACATATGTAAATTGTTTGTAATGTACGATGTTGTATTATGCGATTTTATGTATGATGTGCTATTCCTTATTTTTTAAAATTTATTTTCTTTTTCTTAAAAGCCTAACCAGGGACAAGGTCTGCAAATTAGCTATGGCTAGAAGTCCTATATATACGTTGCATCGGTTGCACTTTAATTAAGTGTAACAATGCCTATGTATTGTCCCTGTCAAATAAACTAATAAATAAATGAAATAAAAACATACTCTGATGGTTAAAATTCATAAAAGTTGATTTTTGTATTTATTTATTTTTAATAAAAAGTGAACATAGTTGCAGAAACACACATAATATTCATTACAACTGAACAAATAGAAAATATTGGATATCAACCCTTCAAAATGAGCTGTCCATCTCAAGGACTGAGCCATGATGTAGGTCAGTTATTAATTATTATTTTCTATGTGCTGTTTTCTTTTTTTCTCTACATTTATTTATTTATTTATTTAATTAATTTATTCAAGGTTTCTATCTTACCATCACAAATTATACTACTGTAGTACTTATTACTTTTAATTCTAACTAACTAATTAAATTATTTTAAATATTATTTGTATGATATTTTTTCTGTAACTTTACCTCTAGGGATGGGAAGAAGGCTGGACCTGTCTCTGTGTGGGAGTGGGAGGCGATGTGTATGTGTGTGTGTACATATTAAATGTTAAATGTAAGATATAATTTTTTTTGTATTATGGCATCGGCGTTATGTTTTGTTATGTTTGTTATGATATGTTTGGAAAAAAGGAATAAAAAAGAATTTTCCAAAAAATGTAAACATGTACTGTAATCTACATTCATCTGTCATGTCAAACAGACTGGGATGAGATTTTCAGGAAAAGCTCATGAATGGTATAATAGAATAAAATGCAGTTCATTCTCTGCCTCATCCAAATCACACTTCCTGTCATCCTCTTACCAGTTTCCACAACCATAGGCAGGGTGTCACAATACAAACTGATCATAACACAATAAGCCTAAATGCAAAATTTGTATTTTACTTGGTACTTCTTTTGACCATTTCTCCATTAAAATAGTTATTCTGACAATATCAGGCAGCTGTGCGTTTAAAACAAAACAAGAAACTTTGTTTGCATCGTTGCCATTTTATTCTCACTCCTAGACTAAATAACCAACATTTATTTGCAGGAAGAGAGTTTAATATTTGCTCTATAAACTCAGTTGCCAGTTCATAGGCTACACCTAGATTATTAGGGCCTATTACAGACTATTAGGGCCACATTGAGGGAAAAAAAATAAATCTGAGATTTCGAGAATAATATCATAATATTATGAGATTAAAAAGTCATAACATTAGGATAATAAAGTAAGAAGTTTACGAGAAAAAAAAGTCATAATATTATGAGAATAAAGTCATAATATTATAGAGTAGTAATTTACGTGTTATTTTATGACTTTATTCTCGTAATATTACGACTTTGTTTTATCCTAAAGTTATGACTTTATTCTCGTAATATTACGACTTTGTTTTATCCTAAAGTTATGACTTTATTCTCGTAATATTACGACTTTGTTTTATCCTAAAGTTATGACTTTATTCTCGTAATATTACGACTTTGTTTTATCCTAAAGTTATGACTTTATTCTTGTAATATTACGACTTTTTTATCCTAAAGTTATGACTTTATTCTCGTAATATTACGACTTTTTTTTGGTTTTGATTTCAAATGTAAACTCACTTTTATTGGGCAGACTATGAACGAATGTGTCAGCTGTTGCTAGGGGTCAGGGGGGCCCCAGCAACCAACCTGACGATGTTTCCCGCCAGTAGGTGGCTAACCACGTGGGGTGTCTCCTTTAGTCATAGAGCAGTGTTAATGTAAATGTACGTTGTTTTGATTTCAAATGTAAACTCACTTTCATTGGGCAGATTATGAACCAATGTGTAACCTGTTGTTAGGGGTCAGGGGGGCCCCAGCAACCAACCTGACGAATCTGATGACACCTCTCAAATTAAAGAACTCTCATTGGCTCTTTGTTTTGTGGCCTTCATTTAAATACCGTCTTCACGTCTCCTTCTGCCTCTCTGACTTCTGTTTGAGGTGGGCTGTATTCGGAACCGCATACTGCATACTACTGAGGAGCGCAGTATGCAGTATACAGTATACAGTACATACTGCATACTGCATACTCAGTAGTATGCAGTATGTGACAGTTAAAGTGATGTATTTAGCAGTATGCTAGACGAGGCTTAATTAGCCTTTAAACCAGCTCTTAAAGCACAGGACAAAAAAACAAACTTGTACCACTATTACAATATTATCAAAAAATACAGCTTTGATTTTGTTGTTTATGTTCTGCTTGTTTACTTTATAAGATACTGCAGGTTTAAACTATTTATTCTGACAGCTCATAAAGAAGTCCGACAAACAGGATCATCAACGAGGAGAGACGGGAAATATAAAACATTCATCCACAACGTTTACTTTACTCAAACTGCTTTTTCAGTTACAGCAAAAAAAAAAAAGTGGACTGATCTCCCTCCAGATATTAGAGAAATGTTAAAAAAGTGTCATGTTGTCTCATCAGGAACCTCTCTGCCCCGTCAGAAGCTGCTCTTTCCCTCGCCACTCTGCTGCTCTGTATCCGCTCTGTGAGCGTCACTGGCCGGCTCTCCAGCGAGCTGGAGAATTTTTCCAAATCAGTACGTCATCCGGGTATTTTTGGCATACTGGAGATTTTGCTTTTGTTCGCATACTGCATACTACATACTACATTTTGGCCAAATCAGTACGTACTACTAGTATAGTATGCGGTTTCGAATACAGCCGTGATCTCACGTTAACTGTGTATTTAGCTAGCTAGCTGTACAATTCAGCCGATTAGCATTTTAAGGCTGAACTTTATGAAAACATGTAAATGTCCTGTTACTGTTGCTGTGAACATAAATATCTAGGCTAGAACAGTTTCAAGTTCTCCTCAATGTATATAACGTTACTGCTGTGGTCTAACAAAGGCAGAGCTGTGTGTGTGTGTTAGCATCATGCTACAGTAGACAGGAGAACTTGGCTGCCATGAGCTGCTCGGTATTATTTAATGCTGTGAGGGAGGGAGAGGTGCGTATGTGTGTTTGCGTCTCTTCTAGAGATTTGAGGTCTTGTCATTTTTACCGTGAGCCGCGTTGTTCACAGCAGCAACAGACAGGGACTTTGCTCTTTTGACTGTATATAGACATCATATCAGCAACATAAATACAGTTTAAATGTTTATATCTGTAGAATATGTCACGGACATGAAAAATGTAAAGATTTATTTTTAAATCAACACTTTCTGCTTTCATTTCAAAATAAAAGCCATCACTTTGTTTTTTCTGTTGACAGAATTCCTTCATTTGCTACCATAAGGCTTTTATTCTGAAATATGTGCAGGACAGTGTTGCAGAACATAGAGTGACTCAGTGAATGAATAAAATACAGGGTTTTAATGGTGGATTATTACCATTATTTAAAAATTACCACACGTTTCTTAACTTTTTTCTGTCTAAAATATTCATAAATGACATTTATAATGAAATAAAATGCCATTATGAAAGGCAAACTCTATGTAGAAAGAAAGGGCTGACAGCTGCAACAACAGATTGTTTTATGTGATTTAACTCTGATGCAGCCTTTGATAAATTGATCATTTTTGAATGTGTGTTTTTGAGATTAACTTTAATTTAAATGTTTGCATTTGTGAAAAATGTGAGACTTTTAGCCATGAAGTTTTGGACACTATGTTATCTACTTAGTGAGCCTTGATCCAGGATATATATATTTATATAGGATATGGAATAATTAATATATTCAATATAATATCTTACCTGGCCTCAAGTGAAGCTATTGAGCATTTTCTTTGCAAGGTTTAATACTTTGAAATCACCTGTAAAAAAAGTACATCAAAATGTGCGTAATGACCGGGAATGGTGTGCTATGACCTGTCTAAGAGATTCGCGTAGCGGTCTCCAAAAAAATCGCGCGAAAGCGTGATTTCTTTGGGCCTATCATCCCCCTTCTTATAACCTCACTGTGGTCCTCAGACCCGCCCCTCCCCCCAGCACCAGGCACACTAGTCAAAATTTCTTGCGAAATTTTCTAGTTTGAGTTACTGTTGCCTTTCTATCATCTCCAACCACTCTGCCCATTCTCCTCTGACATCAACAAGACATTTCCGTCCACACAACTGTGGACGGAATACTCAGACCAGCCCGTCTGGGACCAACAACCATGCCACGTACAAAGTCACTTAAATCCCCTATCTTCCCCATTCTGATGCTCGGTTTGAAATTCAGTAAGTCGTCTTCACCACTCTAGATGACGTAATGCATTGAGTTGCTGCCATGTGATTGGCTGATTAGCTATTTGTGTTAACAAGCAATTTAACAGGTGTGCCTAATAAAGTGGCCGGTGAGTGTATATGCTAGTGACCCCAGAAGGTTAAAGGAACATAGACGATTGACTTGGGTTAATACTGACTTCTTTATCTCTGTGAAAGGTCAAAGTACTATTTTCTTGGTAAACTATTATTGAGAGTATTGTGAACCTTTTTTATTTTACATATTTTTGATATCATTCCCTTTTAGTTAATAAATTGAATAAATTGTTGGGGACATATTTGTTATGTGATTTTTATTAGGCATAAACAACCACAGTGCAGTCACATATAAGAAATAGGGAGGAAATAATTATGGGTTATTAAAATAAAGCAACAACAGGAAGGGTTTAACTAAAGCCTACCTGGGAATTAAGTTTTACAAACACAGGGCGCTACCTTTATAAAAAGGTGCAGAAAGCGCTACATTAAAAAAAATAAATGTTATAGATTCTGGCTCATCATCACGGAATTGGCCAAAGTTAAACGCAGTTTCACGGCAGTTTGTGAAATTGTCGCGAAATTGTATCTATGTGATACATAAATTTCCCTTTTTATTTGTGACGCTCAGCACGACTTTCAACAACGTAATTTTCGTACTAATAATTTCCGCTCCAGTCTTTTCAAAATAACACTATATAGTTAGGTTTAGGAAAAGATCTACTTGTTTAGGTTTTGGCAACAAAACTACTTCGTTAGCTTTCGGAAAACATTGCGGTTTTGGTTAAAATGATCACTTTTAAAGCATTAAATGGCCTTGCACGAAATTATATCAAGGATCTATTGACCCCTTATGTGCCTGGGCATCCCCTTAGATCAGCAGATGCAGCTCTGCTGGTTTTTCCCAAATCTCTGCCTGTGACCAAAGGTGACCGGGCCTTTGCGGTTAGAGCCCCCCCCCCCGGGCTGTGGAACGCTCTACCTATTGAAATCAGACTCGCTACTTCATTACCATCTTTAAAAGCCCTTCTTAAAACTTTCTTTTATAGGAAAGCGTGTCTGAATAATTAATTTGATGCTGACTTTTATCATCCCTCTCTGGCCATTTTATTCTGCTTTTTAAAAATATTTTTTTTCCCGCAAATGTTTTTTATTTTTATTATCCATCTGTTGTTTGTATTTTATTTTTTTTGCTGATTTATTGTTTTTTGCTGTTTTGTCTTTTCTGAAAAGCACTGTGTAACCTTGTTTAGAAAAATTATTATGTAAATAAAGTTCATTATTATTATTATTATTAAAATAACACTGAAAGTGGCATAATTCAAGTATGGAAGTTACGTGACAAATAAATCAACTTTGACTCCCCCCATCCACCCCGACGTCCTCCCTATGCAGCGTTCGCAGCACTCTATACTTCCCGGTTCACAATTACGTGGATTGCATACAAATTGATTTTAGTGCTGACAATCACAAAAAAAAAGTGAACTTTGTGTCTATGTACACGAATCAATTCTTAAAATGTCGTGACTATTTCACGAGCTGCTGTGCGACTGGGCTGTAAAGTTACATGTGCTTGAGTTCAATCCTTTCAAGGTGGCTGAGGCTATTTCTTGGTTCACAGTTAAATGCAGTGTATTAAAGGGAAGACAAGCTTCCACTGAAGCAAGTACTAACAGATGGCGCAAAAGCTATACTGTTAACAAGTCAAAGAGTTCATGTTGGTTGTTTCAGTTTGAAAAAGGAAAAGCATTTCCAAAGTTGCTGATAAAAAAAAAAAGGAAACGCTCAGTTAGCCAAGAATAACTTCCTGGCTCCTCTACACGTAAACCTCTCCTCTGACCTCTCGGAGTAAAAAAAATACTTTTCCACCCTGCTGCTGTATAAATGAGAGAGTGTATGTTGGAGCTGATAGCCTCTGGAGAAAAGCTACTGCATCAGCGAGCTCCTCAACCTCGTGACTGTTGCCCTCAGTGAGGGTCAAAGGTCAATAATAGAGCAATCACAAGCAGAACATGTAACAGTGGGGTTTGTGGTGTAGAGCCTGGGTTGGGATTCACTTCGTGGAAGTGTGTAAATACAGGAAGCAGATAGCGGGATTTACAGAAAGTGGCAAACATCAGTTGTGGACACATCGTTATTCCAGCGGGTGGTCAGCCTGCGAAAACGTCGAAACAAACCTTCCCAGCTAATAGTTTTGACATTGAAATATCAGACAAGCAGAAAATTGAGTCTTTGATCTGTTCCAATCGCGAGGGATCACTTGGTCATATCAGAATCATGGCTCAAAGAGGATGTGTTAGGAATGCGAGAGCACATCATGAATCAAAGGAGGGATACTAGCACCGCGCTGATGGCAGCAGTCATACTCAATGTGATTTTACGGTAATAAATCCAGAATCTTTCATCTTTTCCCATTTAGCTGTTTCACACCAAAACAGTCTCGCATGTTCTCTCCGAGAAGTCACAATTCCTTGCGTGTGACGTTCCCAGCTGCCAAACGCTCTCGCAAGGCCTCACTTGATGTGTCTTCTCCGCTGCTCCGGAGGGGGATTGAAATTCCTCGTGTGAAATGATATTTGAAGTGATTAAAGAGAGTCACTCAGTGGAGCTGACAGTTCTAATGGAGAGCAGAAAGCGCTCGTCCAGCCCCGTGTAGCCTGACGGACCTCCTGACAGCCAGCCGGAGGAGCTCAGAAACGCTCTGCTGCTGCGGGACAAAGTCCCAAGAGGGATGTGTTCTCTGATTATGTTTGTTTGTTTAGTTAGTTATGCTATGAGAGACTGAAAGATCGAGACAGAATCGTGGAAACAGAGTGGAGCTTTTAGGTCTTATTTGGCACCACAATCTTTAGAAATCTTGGAAATCCACCAACACACTGCTGGTGGTCTTCATTTTTTACTCAGAAATGTAGCACATCTTGTTTTTATCTTTTTGATTTTATTGCATTTATTGTCTGTTACGTTTGTTATGAACCCCCCAGAGAGGATCTTTACAAAAGAGGTCCAACATAACCAAAATAGTCTAAATATTCCATTTATTTATGAACAATAGAAGTGAACGCCAAACAAATCAACACCAACAGGTCACAGGACAGGCTGCAGCAAGTATAACAAGCCAAAAAAAAAGAGGCGATACATCCCTACAATTAGCATCTCTTCAATACAAGTGTTTTACTGATCATGTTTCTTTGTGATTGACCGGCGACCTGTCCAGGATGTGTCCCGCCTCTCGCCCCAAATCAGCCGGGATCATCTCCAGCTCCCCTGCGACGCTCCAAAAAGGATAAGCGGGTTTAGCTAATGATCATATTTTGTTCACATTTCTCATGCCAACACCCCATATAAAGGATGTGAATTGATGAACAGGAGTTTTATTAAAGCCTTAGAACACCCACACAAGTATTTTAGTTTTTCGAAAGTTTGCGAAATCTGATCTGAGATCTGCAAAAACTCTCACGAGACTCGCTGCCCGACAACCTATCCTGACTTTAACTATTCGAGATCAATGCCTATAACCTTAACCATCTCGCGAGAGTTTCCCCAACTTGCGAGGTTCCCTTCTAGACACTACCAGGTGTTTTCAGTTCTTCTGGCTGATTAGACCTCTGCTCAGGTTGGTGGTTCAGAGTTTTGATCGGAATTGATTACAGTAGGTCGCAAATCTTCATCTACCAATAAGAATGATAAAGGTGTAATTTGTCCCGCCCTATAGGTTCAATAGAGCTAATAGGACACTCAGGAAGACGTCAGTCAAACATGCCCACTCAGTCCAGCCAGATTAACTGAAAAAACCTGTGTGGATGTACACAGGCTTTACGAAAATCTGCCTTTCACCTTCTCCCCTATTACATTTCAGTGATAGTGGCATTTTTGCCTTCACAGCCTCACCTAAAATGGAACCCAGTTAGCTACATTATGAAAAAACATGTATGCACACAAGTGCACCAAATTTAAATCAATCATCTATTGTACAACAGTTTTACCCTCTTTTAATCACCTCACAGTAGTGCACATTTTAACCAAATTTACAGAAAATCTACAAAAGAAAATGCAGATTAATGCATGTTTCCATCCACTAATGTTAAGTGAATAATAGTTGAGCGCATCAACAAACAGACAAACAGTTGGTGGTGCCAATTCTTCAGTTGGTGCGTTGCAAAATTAAAAGAACACCAGCCCAGGCAGGCAGACCCAGGGCCGATTTTTTTGTCCCAGTCCATCCCAAAACACACGATTGACATAAAGATCATCTGGGCTCCATTTAATGGCACTACCGTATATAGTGTAGCTGAATCAGTCAAACTGGAATAGAGCTCTCTAGCAGCAGATATTGTGACTTGTCAAACACAGGTGTGACTAATAACTCAGTAATTAATGATGCTGCCGTCCTCTCAGTCCTACTGTGAATGTTGACTCACTGCTAGGCTCAGAGTAACAGAGGCATCATTGATGCTATTAGGTACACCTGTGCTTTCCCTCTGCTGTTTCCCAGTTCCATACTGCCTACAGTACAGAAGGCATACGATATGTACTATTTACTAAGGATCACAGTATACTACCTATACTTGTTGTACTATACAAAAGGTACATGATGCATTATATACGTTCATGGATGTCAAATTGTGACACTGTAAGAAGTCTGCCGTTTAAACTTGTGCTATTTTTTAGCCCTTTTCTTCCCTTTGTCCATTGCATTGTGGGACTGTACAACAACATCAACAGTACACGCAGAAATCAAGTGTTTTTTTCAGTATGCATGACAATATTTTTAGTGCTTCAGTGTCTGCTGTTAGAAAGGACTGTAGCCTGGTCACTTTATTTCTTGGCATCAAAACCACTATAGTTACCATTGGCGTCACTTTAGGTTTAGGCAACAAAACATCCTAGTTAGGTTTATGAAAAAACTACATGGTTGGGTTAGCCTTTCTGAGCAACTCTGGCATATTAACAGAATTGTAATCAATATGCATATACATGCATAAAGTAATGAACTAAACTAAACCAAACTAAAACTACTACGTTTGTAAAGTGAAAATGAAACTGAACGTTGTGAACACGGGACACCAACGAACAGCTGATTGTAAGGTGAAAGTGAAAACAGCGGTCTCAGGAATGAAAGCCTTGTTTGTTTGTTTGTTTGTTTGTGTGTTTACTCAGTTGGTTGCAATCTGCAACCACATCGCTAAATGCTGCCAAATCCTACACACTGCACATTTAAGGCATTTTAAGTCAAACTAAAATTTGTATTCTCCTCACTTCCTCTTTTCTGGTTATTACAATTTTGAACCAAATAAGTATACAAGTCAAAACAAATAAATAAACTAATTTCTTAGCTAAACAGAATTTTAATATCAGTTCAGCTTTAATCATCACCTGTGAGAAATATCAGCACTTGTCACCTCTAAATGATTGTCACTAAATATCAGCAGTTTTTATGCATAAAATCTACATGAGATGTGCTTACACACCAACTTAACATATGGGGATTTATTTCAGCAGTAAACCGTCCTTTCCAGTGTAATTTTCAGGTTCAGAGCGTCTCACAGGTGTAACAGGAAAGTGATTCCCAGCACGCGGCATCCAAACTGTCAAGCAGTCTGCCGTTACCCTGGGGCTTTGCCACTTGTTTCGAGCATTCTCACTTTAAAAGATAATTATCATTCCTCACAATCTCCACCTTTGTACCTGCCACTCAGTGCTGCTCCCTGTGTAATAAGCTGCTCTCATCCCTGTGCTGACAAGGATGTTTCCCAGTACCAGCAGACTGCTGCACAATCACACAGTGGCTGCTTGCTGGTTGGGAGACACTCAGAGCCAATTACCCTCTTTTCCCCCCCAGCACTTCCATCTGTTTTTCCTCCGTAGTTAACGAGAGCTAATGGAGGTTTTTGCTGTGGCAGGAATAGTAGAAACCTGTCACTGCACACCTCCTTCAACTGGTTTTGGATAAATTAATTCCCTTCATTCATAGATTGTCAATGTTAAAATAACAAGTTCAGTCTGGAATATATGCATGTTTTATTTGATATTTTGCAGATTAATTTTCCATCAGAAATTGCACCTCATTCCAGAAATCGAATGATTGTCCTTTCTTTTACTTGATGTACTGTATCCTTACTTTGGGCAGGTTTTCCACATGAAAGCTCTTCCCTGCCATCTGTAATTGCCTCTGGACATGAAACGTATTCATTCGTTGAGAAAAGACATGAAGCTATGAAAAAGAGAAGCCTTCCGTGCACGGTGGGATATTCCCTCCTAGTGCTCGGGGATATTTAATTTTCAATGGTTATTTTATAAATTATTCTCCTTTCTTTTCACTGTCTAGGACAGTAAAACTGTTTGATCTCATCCCCATACCCTTGTGTTTGACATTATAATTCCTGAGGCCAGATGGATGAAACTGCATCCGTTCTGTATGTGATGTATACACACAAAGAGAAGCTTCTATATGCATTCTAGATGTAAAAAATGCTTTTTTTTGCCAAATAGATAACATTTCAAGTAAAGGCAAGAATTCATTGAAGTCATTTGTATGGACGTATGTACGGACGTACGTATGGACGGACGGACAACCCAAAGACATAATGCCTCCAGCCCATGGATGTATAAGAGAACTGGATACTGGATTTATTAGTTTCTCAGTGGCACATGAAGCAAAAATGCTTGACTTCCGAGTATAAAAGTACCCGGATCTTCCCCATCCATTGGACCCATAGAGCAGGCGCAGGTGCTTTAACCCCGCCTCCCAGCCCTCGGTCCATTCTCGGTCTCATTCACATGTACAAAGGAAGGGGGGCTTGGACCGTCCATGGCTGTCACCGCAACATAGGCATGAAAAAGACAACCGATTTAGAGTGTTGGCATTGCTAATAAAAAGCAATATCCTAAATTATAAGTCAGTTTAAAACTAAACTTTAAAGTGTGCATTTCAAGGAATTCAAGTTATAATATGTTACATTTGTCGGTTGGTATTTGGAAACACGGCATTCAAAGTTGGCCACTCCTCCAGAGAGAGAGGGCAGCGATGGTCGAGCGTGCTGTAGAGTGAATGAAGAGAGGGAGCGGCGTTAGTGAGAACAAAACAGTGAATCAGAGAAATAAAACGTTATTTTCTGATTGTTTCACGGCTTTTACGATCGAAATCATAAATAATCGCACTTCCACACAAACAAAGGGCAGGCCAGGTTTCTCATGAGTTTGTGGAGACCTAAACAGAGTTAAATAGATTAAATCAAGCCTGCCTAGTACCTAGTTGGTACCAATAGATGTCTTAGGTCGTCTAGTTTCATATGATTCTTATATCTTCACTAGCTTTAAATCAGAGCTGATTATTTTTACAGTGTGGCTTCATAGTTTTACTTAATTAAAAGTGCTTCTTCTATAACTGCAAATGCAAAGATTCATTCGACAAATGGTGAAAATAAGGTTCTGCTTAGATCTGCTATACACACACCTACTAACCTCCATAGGAGAGGTGAAACCCAGTGATAAAAATGAATGAAAGCAATACATTTAAACTATGTATATTTTTAATGGATGCTCTGTAACTTGAGACACTTCAACATATTAATTCCTCATACTTTGGTGCTGCTGAATAATGAATTATGGGTAATGATTTTCTTGCCCCTGAAATGAATATATAGCATTATAAATAAAGCTCTTCAAGTGTTATCGTCTTTTCCTTCACAGGACATTTTACAGTAACCGACTCTTTTGTTACAGTGAGTGAACAACTGAGCTTTTGATGGTTATTGACATTCATGGAGATCGAACCTGTGACCTTCCTGTCACCTCTGTGTTACAGGATGAACTCTTGTACCACTATTCTGCCCCTGCCACTTAAGGGAACATTAGTGGTGAACATTGCAATCCATATTTGGCCCCTAGTGACGTTCTTCACGTCTGTACAATTTCCTTTTTTCCATATATCTCGCAGTTTAAGGGGGTTTTACCTCAGAGTAGAGGAGCGAAATCTCTGCCCACAGTCTTTGTTTTTAATTTTCCTCTTCAGAATTCAGACTTTTCAGAGACAGAAATTGGCAAAGCATGTGTTGTTTGTACATCTCGCTCCCCAGAATGAAAAGTATGCAATTTTCTTGCTTTTTCCGAGGTTGATGAGGCAGCGCAGGTATGAAGGGAGATGGAGGATTTGGTTAACAGCAGTTGTCTAGACTGTGTAAATCCTCTTCCTCTCGCTGCTTTCAGCGCCATCTTTGATCCATCACCACAGCGCCTAATGGCTCACACAACTAGAAGATAACAGCTTCCTCTTTCCCATCTTCCTTTCCTTTATATAACTGTGTACTTTCTACCATTAAACACAAAAATAAACCATAATGTTGGTTCCATTATGCATGTCACTTGCCGACGTGATAATAAACATTTTACATCATATAGAACTGTGATTTTAACTTTGATTTCCTTTCCATTTTCTTTGTGAAAGGCAAGTTAAGTATTTAAATATGCTCCTCCGACACTCTCGGGCAGTTCATCCCTTAATTTAAGATGTCACAGGCCCGTAATGCTCCATTAACAGCTGACTTGATCATTTAAAAGGGATGATTGTGAGAGAACACATGTTGGATATCTGGACATATGGGCGCTGTTCTCATAAATAAATCTCAATTAAAGTCAGCGTGTGAGATCCTCTTTCATTATTTTGTCTCCATCTTCGGTGCAAAGTGTTCTCCTGACCCAGAGATCATCTGTCAGTCTGTCACCCAGTACTATGATGTCTGTCTTCATAGATTTTACTGGTGATTTTTCCACTTAATTTTCTGTTCAGCCACGGCAACCGGTACCTTGCTTTTGCAGTTTGGAAATGTAAAACACTTCACCTCCTGTGTTTTTGGAGGCCCGGAGCAAAAGACCCTGTTATCAGTCAGTAATAAAGTTAAATTCTCTATTTATACAGTAAAATGTCTCAAATTTAACGCAGGCGTAAATGATACCATGTTGCAAATTTGGGGACAAAACAAGATTTAATGCTGAGCATTGCTTGTGAAATTGCTATTTCCGAGATCAAAACTAACTAAAACCTTCAAGCTCAGCCTTTCTGCTGTTGGTGGCTGTTTCATCTTTTACATTTCCCTGATGGAAAACATTCATTTTTTAATGTGCCAGACAGATTTAGAGGAAAAATACCCTGATGTTTCTAAATTGTTGAATTCAAAGGATAATGATCAGACTTAAATGTGGACCAAAAACATCAATATCATCTTCCAGTAAACTTTTGTAAACTCACCTTTCAAAAACCGTAATCCAGACTTTGTGTTCACAGTAAGTAGCTGTTTTTTTTTCACATATCAATAAATTGAAAACCAACATTGAAAAAAACAAATAACTCATGCAGTATTTTATTATAAAAGAAAATAGTATTGCAATTTACAGTCAAGTAAATACCAACAACAACCAAATTGGACTCTTAAAAATGCACCAAGCAACAGACAAAGTTAGTGACTAACTTGTGAACAAAGATAGCGACAAACTACAACATTAAGCAGCTAAAGAGTCAGATATTTCAGCCCTTTCTCATTCCCTGGGCATCAAATAGCGAGGCTTTGTCACGACTTTCCAATGTAAACCAATCCGTGGGGTCATGAGGTTGATGGGTTCAACCACTTCCTTAGTTATTTTAACTCAAACCGGATATTTTCCTAAACCTAACTAACTAGTTTTGTTGCCTAAAACTAGGGATGCACCGATACCGCCACGGGGCCGGGATCCCACCTCAGGCGGCACACGCTGGCCCTCACTTTCATTGCGCCATGGGGTTTTGCTTGCACCCTCTGACTCGCGCGTGCATTAGACTCCTTGGTCGGTGTTTCAAGACGGGTCGGGTGGGTTGCAGACAACGCCGCAGACCCCGCCCTGGTGACACGACGCGGTTGGGGCGCACTAAGGACAGTCTGCCCCGGTGACACTTTGGCCACGGCCCCGGGAAGCACCTTCGCCCGGAGCCATTCAAAGCCGGCCTAGAGCTGGTCGCGGCGCACCGCCTCGTATGCAGGACTCCCCAGCCTGTCGTGTGTCGCTCACACCCTCCAGCTGGCTCTTAACAAGGTTTTGGCACAGAGGAGTACTCGTATCGGTACTCGGTATCGGCGAGTACCTAAATGTAAGTACTTGTACTCGGTCTGAAAAAAGTGGTATCGGTGCAACCCTACCTAAAACTAACCAAGTTGTTTCCTGTGAAGATGGAAGTATGTTTGGAAAAGACTGCATGTAATGAGCGGGAATTGACTGGTGTTGCTGGACATTTGTAGGAAAATGAACAAAAAAGGAGGTATAACTTAAATAAGATATCATGCGAACCGTTGTATGAGAATATATTGAATAGGTAACTTTTGAGCAGCTGCCCACCAAGGGGCCAACATATCGACTTATGTAGGTTTAAAGACTGTGTGTTTGTGTCAGTGATAGGGAGATGACAGCCGCATCAAATCATCTCTTATATCTAAAAAAAAACATACAGGGGATGGGGGGAGTGGGGGCTCATAGTGAGATTTTATCATCTAACCATAATCATCATTAGCTAATTAAGGCAAGCAGAGAAAGGCTTAGAGACAACAGGAGGGTTAACCCATGCTAAGACAATACTGTAGAATATAGAGAGAAGCCCGGGGCTGTGTGCTGGTTTGCTGATGCTATCATAGTATCATTGTTCCCGTGCTTAATCGCTGTGGCTAATGACAGGAAATGAAATCACCCACTGAAGACCAACACGCTTCCCACAGAATGATTATTGCTGTTGACCTTGTGCCTCTCTCTGGCATGTAAGTGCACTAACTCTCACCACACACTTAGTCACTACACATCACGGACCCACTCCAGGCTGCTCTATTAAGCTCTTACTCATTAGAGACAAACAACAATATGCAAACTGAGTCACTGGCTTCATGTTGTATTTGTTGTGACTGTTCGAAATTAAAGGATGTGTCTGATAAAACTCTGGTGACACCAGGCCCAGTTTATTACACCAACTATCATTATATTTCCTGTCATGTTCACATAGTTTAGAGGAGTAAAAACACAGCGTTTGTGCAGGCAGTGTGATAATCTGCGGAGGCACAAAGCCTAATGGAACATGTCAGTGTATTATTTCTGAATTCTCTTGCATTTACTCAGCTATCGATTGTGCTTTTATATTACTTGTCATCATTTTCATTGCTCCGGAGCCTTGTGTAGTTTTTTTCACAGCAATTTAATTTAATTTATTTTAGTTGTTTTCTGTGTAACTAAGAACACAGTTCCAAAGCATCTAGATACATGTTCACATCCAAGTGAACACTCATATAACCGACATATATACGCCGATATATGCACACACAAACTTCATAACTTTTCTAGAGCTTTCAACCAACCTATTAACAACAAATTTAAAAAATATATTAAAAAACAAAATAGCCATACAGACAGTTGGTTTTGTGGCATTTAAAGGGAAAGTTTGACATTTTTGGAAATATGTTTACTAGTTTTGTGCACTAAGCGTGAATCTACCACCACCAGTTGGTTAGCTTAGCAAAAAAAAATGAAATTCTGTGTGAAGGTCACACAATCTGCCTATATCGGCTCCTCTAAAGCTCATTAATAAACATGTTATATCTTGTTTTTTTAATCCCTACAAAAAGTAAAGTGTAAAAATACAAAAATGTCCAATAGATCGTCCCGCACGCAACCATGTTAATTAAGCAATGTTTACACTGCAGGCAAAAGTGGCATATGAGACTGATCTATTTTTTTTCATAACAGTGTGAACAGCACAAATCACATGGAATCTGATCTTTTCAATTCTGATTTGGGCCACTCTCATATGTGGTCCAAAATCAGATAAAGGTCAGATTTTTTTGCGATGCGACCTCAGTTTGAATAATCATATCAGAATTCATACGACTTACATTTGCCACAATTCTGCAGTGTGAAGCCATCACATCACAACCCAACCACTGCTGGCTCTGACTCCACACACACACCTCCGTACAGTTTTAGCAGCCATTGCTTCACAAAAAAAGCCATAATTGAAAAGTTGTCTTTCTTTCTCTGGAATCTGATATTGGCCACATTTAAAAGATAATGTGAACAGTCAAACAAAAAAAATCTGAATCAGAATTGAGCACTAGGGCTTGTAGTGTGAGCGTAGCCTTAGTGAGGTGCAGAGGGGCTGGTAGGTGGACTTTGTTACCTATATGGACAGAGCCAGGCTAGCTGCTGGCTGTGGCCTCATATACAACATACAAACATGAGGGAATGGTATCAATCTTCTCATCTAACATCCCACAAGAAAGCAAATACGCATATTCCCCAAAATGTCAAAACTATTCCTTTAAAGGTAAAGCAATGATCCAACCAGAGGGAAGTAATCCCATTTGAACCCTGTTTATCTGCTAAAAGTCAAATCTTGACAGCACCCTTTACACCGTAGAGGCTTTGGCTGCAGCTCCAACCTCAGGTTTGTTAGGGGGGGTTGAGGCTATGTGTGTGTGTGTGTGCGTGGCTCGACCTTGGGAGCACTGCTGGGTGCCATTGATTTGTTTACCTGTGCGCTGCTGACAGTTTCTCATTAGGTTTCTTTTGCACAACACTTCCAGGAGAGGAGACCAGAGTCTGCACTTCACAGCCGACAATGCGTGATCAATGTACCTGATAGATTGGCACTGGCAATATAATTCTGTTGAATGGCTGTTTAATGGATGTGAGCGCTCCATTTAGTAGCCACAATAAGGTGCCTTTTTGTGGCTGGAGCAGCATTGTGGAGCTGCACGAGGAGGAGAACAATACAGAGTTGTGTTAAGATTACTTTGGAAGACAAGAGACATACTGTGGGAGGAATTGTGTTTTATTTATTAGAGAGGATTCAAAGTAGTATAAGAGAAAAATGCATCATTTAGCATCATTAAGGCCTTATTTTTTCAGATAGCGTGCATGCAGTTTGCAGAAGCTTTTAAACACGATTAAAAAAGAGGGTAAATGAAGAAAAAAGGGCAACACAATGACGTAAAAAACATTTTCCTCTGTATTTGTGGACCTCTTAGAATTTTGTTGTGACCCATTAAAACTATTTTCTCCGGATGCATCCATTTTTGGATTGAAACACGGGAAAACAAACACGTTTGGAGTTCTGTAACGAGGCTTTTTAGCAACAGAGCCGCACACAAACGGCACCATTTACACCAAAGCTTTATGATAATTACCAGTCTTTTTCCAACAGGATTCCACTTAAGAAAAAGCTCCAAAAAAAGCCTCTTTTTTATTATCTCATATGAACTCCTGCTTCTCAAAATAATTTGACTTGGTCACAAGGAGGCAGTGTTGCCACTCTCCTTGCAATCCTCCCTCCACCACTGAAACGTGGTGATGGAAGGAATCCACTTATTTCAGGTGTTAAAAATGCTCCTGATTTGCCAACTGTAATCCCGTCCATTTAACCAAAACAGAGCGGTGAAGCCTTTTTCTCGCTCTGGAACCACCAGTTTCCCTTTTCTCTCTGTGACACCGAGTGACACAGCAATCACCTTGTGGACACATGAAGGTCTAACTGCTCCTCAGGTGACAAGACCACCACATGACATCCTCTCGCTGAAATGGGATTTTATGAAGATTGAAAGCTGACGAGACGTTGAAATCAGTTAGGATTTACATCAAGCCACCAGCAGCGCTGATTAGATCCCGAGAGGGAGAAACATTGGCTCAGAAAGCAGAGGTGTGCAGACTAATAGTATGGGTGTATATACCATATATGACACCCTGGGGCGCTGCACGGTGCTGTGTGGTTCTAGGTGTAGTCAACATCATATTTAGTGGGCTTGGACAGGCTGAGGGGCGAGGAAGGGGGCCAGCCATTCTCTAATGATCAAAATAACACTTTGTCAATGTAATAGCCCACTGTTCTTCATCCTTTACACCCACCTGACAGAACATTTCTCACAGCTTTGTTTACACCAGCCCTTGTGGTCAGCTGTGACTTGTATAAAAAAATGTTGCCCCCCTTCCACCACCATAAACCATGATTCCACTGCACCTGATGTATTGCAATCACTTAGCGAATTCCCTTTGAAAACAAACGTCCTGAGGAAGACGTATAGGGCCTGCAACTTTGATTCAAACATCAATGACAATGTGAGGCTTTGTTTATGTGGAGACGGGGCGCAACAGATGGCAAGCATATCTATAAATAAGTCGCTCTTCTGAATAGGAGATTAGTGCATTTGAGCCGGTTTTTAATGGTCTCTCGGAGAGATTAAAAAGTAAGCTGATTCATAATGCGTTTCTCTTTGCGGTGAATCACTCATAAACAAGAGTCTGGAGAGAGAGAAAAAAAAAAAAAACATGCCTAAGACAGGAAGTTACATGAATAAACATGTCTTCTCTGCATGGCTGCAGTTTTTGTGAATCTTACAATATTACCAGGTGCTTATCAATTATTAATGAACACATTTTATAGCTTTACAAATACCACGCTGTCTCCATTCTGCACCTTGCATCTAGATCACGGAGGACCTCTCAACCTGCAGACCTCAGCAAGCAATGCATGCATATATATTCCCACCGATTTATTTTCCATGCACACTATTTATGTTTAGATATAAATTAATAAATAAAAATATCATTAATGCCCGGAGCGATTATTCCAGAGCACAAATCAAGCCACAAAAGCGAAATAACCAATAGCACATTCCAAAGTTCACGGAGGATATAACGTTGATAAATATACATAAACCCATCTTGGGTTTAGCCTCTGGGTCACATTTTCTCCAAGTTATTGAAATAGAATGGAGGAGAAAAATAAAAAAAAAAATCTCAATTATATAACCAGTGCTGATCAGCCTACAGATAGCCACCCACCTGAGGCTACCTCAGCATCCTCCACAAATATTGACAGAATCCTTATCTTTTTTTTCCACATTTTCGAACAAATATGAAGCTCGTATACAAATCCTGTTTTTTTTCTCTCGGCCGTTAAACACCCTCAATTCCTCACAAAGACACTTTTGCATTCATTGTATGTTTCCAGGAAGGCTCAGGATGTCTGATAAAGTGGATTTGTGTCTGTATCTTTGGATATCTGCTGTCTGGATAAACTGTCTTTTAATGCCACCAGTGTCTGTTTTCTGTTACAAACTGGGGAAATTTGGCTCTGTTTTGTTGTCGTGGCTGTGTTTTCTAAACAGGGGTTTCTTTATTTAATGAATTCATAAACATGCCCGGGAGAAATGCATGCTTGACCTATGAGAAGGTGAATGGATTTCCTGAGAACTATTGACAGGTTGTCCTAACAAGGAAAAGCAACCTAAGGAGACATGCGGTCCTAATCAATTGCTTAAATGAGTAAAGAGGCAATTATGTGGCCTCCTGAGATGTTCCAGTAACTTTACTGTACCAACTGATACCGCACAACTGTACTTCTATTCGCATGCTTCTAAAATAAATGCATTTATATGCATCTGCATAGACAATTTGGTGCAATGCCACGAGGTGCAAAAAGCTCCAGATTCACCGTGATTCAGTTGCTTTTTTGGTAATTTGATTCCCAAATTTGTTTGGCAATTTGCACCACTAAGATACAATATCAAACAGACCCTGCATAATATTGTTTCCTTGTGTCAAAATGTAGTTTAGTTTTTATTGTGCTCACATGCTGCATACATATTTTGATGCAGTGTAGGAGGAGTACTGGTTGGGTTTCTGGGTATTTGTGTTAACTATATTAAAGCTACCATACTGTACATTAGTTCTTTTTAATCAGGCTTACATCAGACCTGTGCTGGAGCCTAATTGGCACAGGTGTGTTGCTGTAATTGGTCCATGTGTAAATGATGTGAGTAATGTCTAAGGTGAAATCATGATGCAAATTGGTTCCAGCTTTGTATCCAAAGCAAAATGTTCTCGTAGAAAGACAGTGAGCTCCAGTGAGATGAGCTGCCGTAGAGATTCTGTATGTATTATTAACATTACATACATGCAAACAGTTGTTAGTGTAACGCTGGAGGTTGTTATTCTCCCCAGGCTACATCGAATGAGTCGCTATAGTTTAGTCTTATAGGTCTAGCAGGAGCAGTCTGCAAAACTCTGTATCAAACTTGCAGACCACAAACGTGTTGCCACCAATGTAACGCTGGTTACTCTTACCGCTAACTATAAACTTGTGGTTAGGCCTAATGGATTAAAACTACTTTCTGGCTGTAGGTAAAGAAAGAGCACTAGGACAGCATCTTCAGGATAACTTGGTCCTCTTTAATGTTCATCTCAACAGTCACAGGACAACTGAACACTAGGGATGGGACAATAATAGGATTTTATCACTAAACGTGATAAAAAAACATTGACAACAACAAGCTGATCGTGGTGAATTCCATTATCAGGATAATCGTGAATATCGTCACATGACTGACTTGAAAAAGCTGTTAGCTCGCTATCATGGAAGAGAAGTGAAAAACTGAGCCTGATTTAAAAATACTGAAATGATCATGTAAGAAAGAACAGACGTACAATGTTGATTTTTTAAAATGTATTTATCCTTTATTTATGCAGGGGGACCTTATGATTTATGATTACCTATTTAAGATTGTTTGTTTTTCACTAAAAAATTATGTGTGTCCAGTAAATAAAAATATTTTTTTAAGATAAGGTAAAGTGATTTCAGTATGTTTTTAAGAGTTTTAAGCATATTTTCTGATTATCGGGATAATATCATGAATCGCAATTATTTTGGTGTGGACAATCATGGCATGAGATTTTCATATGGTCCAATACTTACTGAACATTGATAACAAATGTGATGCATTACCTCATCATCATATCACGCCTCTAAATTTGACCATTACTAAAATTACAGGCAAGGTGCACCATGTTATGTAGTTCCCTATCTCACTTAAGGAACAGAATAGAATGGATATAAATGTAGTTACCATTAATCAAATTATGTAAAATATTTCAATAAGCATGAGAACGTAATCTGCAAAAGAAAAATCTTACATTCTTCCCTCTCTTCAGATCATATTAGAGGTAGATGTAGTCGCGCTGACGTCACCCATTGGTTTGTCTACAGCCATTTTGAAGCCTCGAGTTTGGCATTTTGCCCAACGCTCTCTTGGTTATTCGCAACCAGAATTGACACAAGACTACAACCAAACATTGAATAACCGAACGCTGAATAAGATATTTTTTTGTTTAAAGTTCTAAGACGAAAACATGGACAACTCCCAGACCGTACAACGCCATGGTAGCGACCTTTCAATCACAAGGTTGCCCCGCCCTAAAGCATCCCCTGCTTTATGGTCTATTTGACTCTAAATGGGACTATAATTTACTAAATGAACATCATGCTGTATTGAACATTCATACTTCTTTTTTACAGCCAAAGGAGTCGCCCCCTGCTGGCTATTAGAGAGAATGCAAGTTTAAGGCACTTCAGCAATTGGCTTCACTTCTTGGACCCATAGATTGCTCCACTGCAATGATATATCACCTCATCATCATATATCCCTCCGCCAACCTTATCCATTAGGCTTACTAAAATTACAGGCAAGGTGCACCATGTTATGTAGTCCCCTTTCTAAGTTAAAAAACAGAATACTATCTATAAAAATGTAGTTACAATTAATTAAATGAAATATTTCAATAACTCTGAGAAGGTAATCTGCAAAATATATCTTCACAAAAAATATATCTTACATTCTTCCCTCTCTTCGGATGAAATGCCCCCCATTTAAAAGACTATGAGAGAATAAATCTCATATTACATTAGTTTTAATGGTGGCTGATATGAGATGCAGGCACTTTGCCCTATAGTTCGGTGTTTCGTAAATTCGTGAGCCTGGTTTGATAGCTCAGGGCTTATGCCCTTTTCTATCCATAGGATAATCATTGGAGGGAGGAGAGAGGAGATGGAGGAGGAGCCCAGTTGGTACTGAGGCAGCATGGCCCATGCTCGGCCAGTTGAGGAGGTTTTTCTTTTTTTTTTCTTTCTATTTTCCTTTCCTGTTTTTCTTATATATATATATATATTATTTTTTTTCCTTCTATTTTCCTTTCCTGTTTTATATAAAAAAAAATCTTTTTTTTTCTTTTTTCTTTTTATCTCCTTTCCTGTTTTTCTTTGATATATATATATATATATATATTCTTTCTATTTTCCTTTCCTGTTTTTCTCTCTTTTTTCTCGTTCTTTTACTCTTAAAAAAAAATAAATAAAACAAAATAGAAAGAAAAAATAAATAAATACAAATAAATAAATAAAAATAAATAAATAAATAAAGAAAACTTTAAAAAAGCCAACATAACTGGGCAAGATCAATATCATGTGACTATATCTCGGTGTTTCCCTTGTTCACGATAACTTTATGACAGCCTTAATGACCCGGTACTGGCGGGCCTCAGCACCGCGGACAGCTCCCTCGTGTTACTCCGCCTCCCTCCTTTCCATCCAAACAGCTGCGTGTGGCGCGCAGCGACCAATGACTGCAGCTTCCTCATTTCAGCACTGGATCCAACAGAGAGAGAGAGAGGAGCCTCAGAGAGCCTCAGAGAGCTCAGTCTGTCCACCCAGAGAGGAGAGAGAGGAGAGAGAGGGATGCGTAGCGGGGCTCTGCAACACGTCGATGGGATAAAACACCTCCCGGTCACATTTATTTATTAGTAACCTGCTTATTATTTTATATATAAGTGCGTATGTGCCGCGAGGACTGAGAGGAAATGCTCTTGTAAGCTCGAGCGCGAATGAACAGTAACGAGTTTGCCTCACAGAAATATATTTTTTGCCAACTTGGTGGAGCCGCATTTTGGACGCTGAGCTGAAGTTGTTTGTATCCACTTGAATTGCATTTGAGTCGGTTAACGTGGACGAGATGGAGAGCGAAAAGTACTTGCCGGAGCTTCTGGCAGAGAAGGACACGCTGGACCCGTCTTTTCAGCACTCCCTGCGGCTACTGGATCAAGGTAAAGCACCACCACCACCACCGTGGTTAAATACTGGAGTAAACACTTTAGCTGTGTCGGGAAAACAGTTTTTGAGTCTATAGTCAGGTTTAACGCTTCATGGTTCATGTTGGGCTGCAGGCTACATGACTGCACCGAGTCCGCCTACTTCAAGTTATAAATAAGAGGTTTTGTGGGGTCTTTACTTACAATTTCCTCTTTTTGGTCACACTAACATAGCGAGGTCCTCTTGGCTGGCATGGCTGCTTTGCCATGTGCAGCAAACAGTGTGTGTGTGTGTGTGTGTGTGTGTGTCGTGAAATCAGTGAGGTTTGACTGAAGACGAGGTTTTAACAAACTTCATTTCCATTGGACAAAGTTTTGGACCATAATTGAAAGAGATTCCTCTAAATGAGGATTTTGTTGCTGTTTTTCATCCTGCACAAAGCTGTAAACATGTTGTAACTGGTGGCAAAGTGGATATTTGCACGTAAAAATGCACCTATTTCAGATGTCATAACATCATATTTAGAAAAGGAGTTTCAGGTTTGACTGAAGACCAGAGATTAACAAACTTTTCATTCCCATTGGACAAAGTTTGGGACCGTAAATGAAAGAAATTCCTCTAAATGAGGCTGTTTTTCATCCTGCACAAAAGCTGTAAACATGTTGTGGCAAAGTGGATATTTTGCACATACAAAGCACCTACTTCAGATGTCATAACATCATATTATAAGGAGAGGAAAACATGCACATTCTCAAAATTGTTTGTGGTGCTGGGAGTAGATCCCCTCCAATATGTACTTTTTCCAAGAAAATGACTTGCTCCCACACACACTTTTCTCTGCTTTATTAGTCAACGTTTTGGTCAACAAGGACCTTCATCAGGACATTAAATAAAAAATTAAATAACATCATATTATAGCCAGCAGTTGCAGTGTGAAACACTTAAAACCACCTGACTGACATCCCCAGTTTCTGCAGGCTGCAGCAGTCATCTCTATCCCCATGCATGTACATGTGTAAGCCGTGGTGCAAAGTGATGGAATAATCACACTCTTATTCAAATGTACATGTGTTTCCTTCCTTTGAAGAAGTGGACGTGACTGAAATGGAATTTTGAACGGATGGAGATGGAGCGGCAGCAGCAGCACCACTCAGTAGACGCTTTAATTAATCCGTTGCACAGCCCCTCTGCTTTGAAGCTGTCAGAAATTTTTTTGCACTTCTCCAGACGCAGCCCCGTGGAGCTCCTCATGTGGGGAAGTGCTCTGTTATGGCATCCGAGTGCATCCTTCAAGTACCACTCATGGTTCTTCGTCTGGAGTCGAGCAGCCTATTGTTGGTTTTAAGGGGAGCAGACAAGGAGCACTAGTCTGTAAACAGTCCTGCTGCACTGTAACTAATTCTATTGAACCCCCCCAGATGCAGCTCCTGCACCAAGCAGGTGTTATTCAGACAGCCAGCTAGTGGTGCCTCCCAAACCTGACACTTCAAGGGGTCCTTAAAAAGGACTCCAAAGGGGAAACCTGCAAAGTGAGGCATGATTTCATTGTAATGTCATCTACTTGCTGGAGTAGTTAAGTGACAAACAGAATGACCTTTCTGGATATTTTGTCACCTTCTGAACCTGCGATATATGAATATACAGTTACTTTATTATCATTATTGAGTAATCTGCTGATTATTTTCTCAATTGATTTGTTAACCTTGAAGTAGGGCTACTACACAATTATCATGGCCAAAAAAATTCACAATAACATAACAATAACATCGGTAGAAATCTTCTTTAACTTTGTGCATTTTGTTTCTTTTTTTTTTTTTTGGCAAATGACGAGTGTAGAGAGTCTGTGACCATAACTGTACAGTATATATAAAGTGATTTAAGAGGTGCTGGATTATTTACACAGTTTTATCATCTGTGTATTATTAACTTAATATCATTATTTAATTTTTAAATATCACAATTAACGTCAGTAGCGGTATATCGCGACACCCTCTACCATGAATGCTAGTCAGGAAATAGAGAAAAATGTCCTTCACAACTTCCTAAAGACCAATGTGATGTCCTCAAATATCTTTTTTTGTCCGACCAACAGCCTTAAGCCCAAAGATATTCAGTTTACAATAAATATAACTAAGATGAAAAGAAGCAAATCCTCACAATTATTGGCATTTCTTGCTAGGAAATAACATGAAGATTATGAAAATTGTTGCAGATTGATTGAATGACTTCAATTAACTGAATCATTTCATCTCTAAGTTAATATCTTAAATTATCACAAATGCAAAAACCTTCCTCTCTGATATAATCAGATTTAACCATATTAGATTTTTGGTCATTAATTATATTTTGAAATTATTGTTAGTTTCTGACATGAAAGAGTTTGGCGCTCCTGTTATGTCCTTGGATGGCCTACTAATAAAATGTAATATGCTGGTTTAAAAACAAAAGTGGCACATTCTTCACTGTAGTATGGAGTAGGTCAATAACTAATTTGTTGGACGATGAATTGTCCCAGAAATAATTGAAATAAACGATATTGTGATTTTAAGATCATTTTATGCCACTGATATAATGCTAATATAATAGCACAATAATGCCCTTTAAATGAGCAATGAACTTTTAATTCTGAGGAATTAGAATGTGAAAAAAAATATTAGAAATATCCGAAATAAATAAAACCACACTTCCAAAACAATAAATAAACAGCAGGGAGAAATTCTGGCATCATGTTGGCTAAAGTGTTGTAAACAAACACGCATGTAAACACAGCAGGCAATATTGAGGTCAGCAAAAATGATCAAGGTCATGTCTATATATATCGTACTAGGGCTGTGCAATTAATCGAATTTCAATTACGATTTTGGCTTCGAACGATTATGAAAGCAAGACAATTGACATATAACGATCATTGTGCTGCACCGTTTCGCAACGACACTCTCATTTTGTCTGGTATTATAAATTCATATACTACGGCCTTTTACTATAATGATGTGTAAAATGAAATACCTCTATGCTTATATAATCTTCTATTCATTCAGTGTATGTTAGAGTAGTAGATGTAATGGCCTTGACAATATCAGTTGCGCACTGAAAGAACAGATTTAGGTTAATGCATCTTGCAGTGAGCTGATTCATGTACAGTAAGGTAAATTCATTCCAGTCCGTGAGGAAGATAAGGCTGTGTTTTACTCAGCACTTTCTGCTATCGGCTGGTTTCGTTACTCAAATCTGGGTTAGTCTTTTTTTTTTTCCCCACACATTCCCCTCACTGATAGAAAGACCGGAGCACTGAATACTTGATGCCAAGTTGAAAGACTCTTACCAGCCATTTCCTTGACAGAGACTCTCTTAAAGTCCGTTATCCACACTGCAGGCAGGTACTCTGCAGAGTTATAGCAAACATTGGCCATTCCCCAAAATCGAGTAAAAATGATGGAATACTTTGAACATAAGGCACGACAAGCCCAAAAAAGAATTTTAGAGCAAATGTTTCCCCTGTGTTTTACATTCAAATAGTTTTACCTCACACAAGTTCTTGATGTTCCAATAAAGTTAGTTTGTGATATTTCTGGTGGGGGCAAAGATTGCAGTTGGACACCATCGCGAGCGGCAGAATTAATCCGTGACATTTTATGAAGTAAGCAGAACTCTGCGGTGCACAAAATTTGGCCGAAACAGTCTGCCACAACTCCAAAAACTGTAAATACTGTTATCTCTCTCTTACACAACAGATGGAACACGATGCAGCTTAATAGAGCACTTCTTCTGCCATCTTGCTGATGAGTTCTGGACTTGATTATGCAATTGGCAGGGGATGCTGGGAACAGAGCTAGAGTAACTAGAGTTTGCTGCGTGCTGAACGGCGAATATGAGATTACTCCAGGTCTGGAGAGACTTCCATTCAGGAGAAATTAGAGGAGCATTGTGTTTGGAAGCTCGGGGACAGGGCGGGCTGCTTTGATAAGTTTGGGCCATTCGCAGAGCTCTTATCCTGCGAGGACCATATCTCTGCCCCTGTGACAAGCCTCATACTGTCAGCAGCAGACACTGCAAGGAGCTGGAGAAATATCTTAAGCCAAAATAAGAGACAAGCAGGACCAGCAGCCTACATGGAAGGAAAAATCCTCAACAGCATACTAATGAAGGACTTCTAGGTATGGAAACAAGTCGGGTGGCATGAAGTGCATCTTGCTGTTACTGACATTAAATCGGTTTTACCTAACAGTATATAGGGGCACAAGGCACAACACTTGTTTCTAGTATTTATTCATGTCTTATTTTAAGTTAATTCTTGACCTTGGAAACAGTAGTTTAACATGAAAAAAAATCTTATTTTTAGGGCTGTAACTTTATTATGTGAAATTCTAATTGCCATTGTAACTTGGGGAGTAAATAAATGTTCAGTCTTATCCATTACCGACCCATTACCGACCCTGTTTCCCTTAGCAAACTAGGCTACTTTTTGTTGTCTTTGCTAATGAAAAGTGTAGAAAAAAAATGCAGCAAGTACGGGTAGGAAAAAGAATGTATTCATCTATGTATCGCGATTATTTTTTTTTTCTACGATTTTGAAATTTTTGCATATACCAATAGAATCTATGATGACAATTAACACATTTAATATATAAATATCAATATCAATCAATCCCAAAGATATCTGAAATCTTTAAAAAAAAATCTGAAATAGTTGCAAGTTACATAAAAAGAAACATTAACATATTGTAAATAACATAAAGCATTAACATAGTTGATAGTTTCAACAGTAATTGCTTATTTAAATGCTTTTCGTCATGTGCATTTTAGATGTTTGCAGTCAGTGTGCAGGCATTATTCTTTTCATAAATGCTGATTAGCTGAATAGACGTGCACCTGCATGTAACATGAGTAGAACTATACTCCATCTGATTAAAATTAGGTGTTTCAGCTCTAGATTAAAGTGTTAGACTGTGTGTCAAGAAACAAGAGAATCAATTACATTCGTCCTTATGATTTGATTAATGTTACAATTTTTGTATGTAATGTGTGAGACCTCTCAGTTTCCCTCCCATGCAGACAGAAAGTGGAAAGCCATTATTATGATTATTGTGATTATCACAGCTGATCATTAAAATAGAATCCCCATTGCTTAACAGTATAATGATGAATATCTATGGGTGAAGTTGTGTAAACAATAACACGTTTAAAATGTAAAGTCGCTCCCTGCTCCAGATGTAGTCTGTTTGTTCAGCATGTGGATGCAGAGCAGCCCACTCCTGAATGTTTCAGGACCTCTCTGGCCCAGTTTGGACGTTATAACCTCGGCGCTGCACATACGCTCCGTATCTAGTGCTTTTTAATTGGATATTCCGCAGCAGGAGCCCGGCACAATGTTTGCATTGAATTAACAGACTCAGCTAGCTTACCCACAAAGAAAAACAACAAAAAAAACATGCAATATGTGCACAGACTGAGCAGGTGGAGAGGGGAAGTATCCTTATTTCAGACATGATGCCCCATCGTTAATTCAAACATCTCCATCTCATCAACACAACAGAGGGGTATTTTTAGCCATGCTTGAGTCTTGCCCCGAGTGGGAGCAGTTCCTGGGCTAGAATGCCCAGAAGTGAACAGAAATAAGCTTTGGCGTAGGATCAAAGGCAGTGATATCGTTTTGTTGGGGAAACAGTGCTTGATAGCGATAATGATCTGTGGATCTGCGGCTGGCCGACATGCTGAGCCACACAGAGAGGTGGAGGCGCAGCAGCCGCAGCCTCGAAACCCATCGGAGACCGAGAGCCGACTGGTTATTTGACCCGCAGATGTAGCGAATTTCCAGGTGAACTGTAAGAGGGCAGACGGGGGGGGGAGCTCCAGCAGCAACCCGCTTTGCATTCAGACGAGCGGTGGTTTGGCTGCCGAGCGGCGCTGTGGCTGAGAGGTGTTTGCAGAGCTCTAGTCTCTGCTTTGCTGCAGCTCCCACTGGAATCCAGGGGCGAAATGTAGGCCAGGACTAACACACAGGCAGATCCCAGTTATAAAACCTAACAGCACCTCATTTTACAGGCGCGACGACGAGTCACGTGCCCGCATTGATTTCACTGCTAATGTGGAACGCATGCTCTCACTCGTTATAGCAATAATGAGCCAATGAGGCTGTGATTTAGCTCTTTCCCCCACTCAGCACTTGATAGCCGTTAATAGAGTTAAAATGTCAAACCTGGAACATTAACATGAGTCATCCGTGTTCCTCTGCATGTAAACAAACAGACACAGTTAGTTCCTCAATGAGAAATGATAATATAACACAGCTGGAAGAAAGCCATGTGCAGTCATTTCTAGCTTCACCTGGATGAGCATAAATGACTCTAATGACTGGAAAGTATCCAGAATGAAAAAAGCTTGACATGTATATACTTCAAGCTGCACTAATCAATATTTAGACATGAACAAGGTTTGGTTTGTTTGGTTTTATGGCCCACCACTTTGTTCCCCATCTCACCGCTCCTGTGATCCTCTTTTCCAGCCACAGCAGGCAACGAAAAAGCTCTGATAAACCCATTTACACCAGCACCAAACTGCAGGTAGACACAGTTAGCGACTACATGGTGAACACAGTGAAGCAGCCAAACAAGGTAAAGAGCCAGAGATTTCTCTCAGAACAGAGCTAGAAGGAGAGTGACTGGGCCTGAATTCATTTGGTCGTAACATGAATGATAATGGTGCTCTGTGTTTGCTGGATGTGTAAACAGGCAGTGGTTTGAAAAAAAACAAAAGTAGTGAAAGCTGGTTTTGAAAGCCTGGTCAGATTCTCCTTCAGTGTTGTACTTGTACTTGTTCTTGTATTAGGGCTGTCTGTTTTAAAGCTAAGAGATCCTGGTATAATATGAAACTAGAAAACCTAAGGAATCCATTGGTACCAACCATGTCATACTAGCTTGTCATGAAGGAGGCTAAATAATGCTCCAAACTTGCGCTAAATTTTGGCGAGGAAAAACTGCCATGGCCATTTTCAAAGGGGTCCGTTGACCTCTGACCTCAAGATATGTGAATGTAAAATGGGTTCTATGGGTACCCACGAGTCTCCCCTTTACAGACATGCCCACTTTATGATAATCACATGCAGTTTGGGGCACGTCATAGTCAAGTCAGCACACTGACACACTGACAGATGTTGTTGCTTGTTGGGCTTGAGTTTGCCATGTTATGATTTGAGCATATTTTTTATGCTAAATGCAGTACCTGTGAGGGTTTCTGGACAATATTTGTCATTGTTTTGTGTCTTTAATTGATTTCCAATAATAAATATACACATACATTTGCATAAAGCAGCATATTTGCCCACTCCCATGTTGATAAGAGTATTAAATACTTGACAAATCTCCCTTTAAGGTACATTTTGTACAGATAAACAGAACAAGTGACTGAGATCATTCTTTTATGTGTGAGGCAACATCAGGCTTGACTTAAACGTTGCTTTCCTAACTTTTTAAAACAAAATGTAACAAATAAATACATAGATAGAAATTCAATTAATGGCTATATATTATTAAAATAATAGATCATACATCTGCAACTTGGTAAAAAATATTAAAAATTAACAGGAATTACAATTCAAATGTAAACCGTTTTAATGCAGCAAGAAATTGGTCAAAACTTAAATTGGGAATTAAAATACCAGTATATAATGTATGTAGTATTTAAACATAGCATTGAATTGAATAGATCGGCCCCATTGACAACGATATCTGATTCAGCAAGTAGAGTCAGTATCGGTTTTGGTGCATACCTTAAAAAAACATGGTTGTATTTTTTAAAACTCAGATACTGAAAAAAAGTATTGTTTTAGAATTGGTGCCATAATCCAGTTATCATACTATACGATGCTTTACAGTGAAAATCTGAGCATTTTGAGTCAGCTTTGAACAGTTGTTTTAGTAACATGTTACTTTTCTGCTCAAACCCCGGTTAAAATGTCATACCACAAAACCAGAAGTTATTAATTGCATAGGGTTGCAACTAATGATTATTTTCTCGATTAATGGATTAGTTCTTTGCACTATAATATGTCAGAAAATGGTGAACAATGTTGATCAGTGTTTCCCAAAGCCCAAGATGACGTCCTCAAAAGTCTTGTTTTGTCCACAACTCAAAGATATTCAGTTTACTGTCATAAAGGAGTAAAGAACCCATAAAATATTCACATTTAAGAAGCTGCAATCAGAGAATTTTGACTTTTTTTCTTAAAAAAATTACCCAAATCGATTAATCAATTATCTAAATAGTTGCGGCTTAATTTAATAGTTGACAAGTACTTGATTAATCGTTGCAGCTCTAATTTACTCCTCTCCATCTGTTGGTTCATTGCTCTGTTGGTCCATGCAATGCCTTCACCGTATTGCATACAGTCTCCACCTGGCACAAAGCTCGCCTTGGGCTCAGCTTGTTGATTTACTGTCAAATTCCCATGCTGAACATGCTGCTCCGGTATAAATGCTGCATTCATATTTCAAATGCCACAAAGATGTGCATTTTCCTCCTCCACCTGCATCCATACATTGCTCAGGGCCTGCCTTGAGCTGTCTGCTAGGACAGCTATCCAAGAGGAGACTCCCAATTAAAGCGGCCAGCCAGGGCATCTTAAATAATGCAAAGTGCACTTGTTTAGGCAGGAGTATGCTGAAAGCTGATATTCCACATCTCTGGTGAGGAGAGATCACTTAGAGATGTGTGTTGCAGGGTCTTTGGCACGGCTGAGTATAATTTAACAATTTGTATGCAGGTGCCAATACAACAAAACAGTGCTTTTACCTTACCGTACTCACCTTACCTTACTCTTGAATTTGTTTGTTTAAAAAAATATATATATTAAAATATATTTATATATCAACCCTTTTTTTCATTTAACAAAGAAAGGCAAAGTTCGCAAATGTTACATGGAGTCTAAACAAGGGATGCACGATATAAGCAAAGTAGCGATATGCGATAATGTTGAATATCGCAGTAACAATAGTACTTATGATAAATATACAGATATTAGTGTACTTAGTTCTGCATGTCTGCTGCTTCCAGTATTCTGCTAAAATACAACCAATTGCTTGTTGAATTAAAAAAAAAGATAGGAAATGATATCCAACATTCTTTTATTGAACAAATTGAACTGGACACAAAAGGCACCAATAAAAAAAGGAACATATTAACATTTTAAAGAGCAGTTTTCTACTGATACTCTTTTTCAACTAACTAAAAAAAGACCCTGAGTACAATGTCTTATCGCGCTAGTTGACATCCCAAAAACGATAGAGAAGCGATATTGTGCAGCCCTAGTCTAAACCCAAGCAGCCATACAAGAACATTAAAATTACAATTTGCTTAAACAAATCTACAAATTGATGTTAAATGCTGACTTTCGCTACTTGACATATTCTTATACTTAGTGCTTTAGACACGTTTAATTTTGTACCAGGACCTACATGTTCTTACTCCCAACTTGTCCAATACCGACGCTTGGTCAGTGGCCTTAAGCTTCTAACTATGACGCTCTAGGTATCCTCTAGCGTAAGTTTAGGACATGTCACGGACAGCTTACATGCACAGTGTCTCTTCAAAATAAACTTCTGTTTTCAAATGTAGTTAGGTTTATGTCACAAAACCACTTAGCTAAGGTTAGGAAGAGATCGTGGTTGACATTAACTTGACTGGCTCACGACTCACGGGATTAACGATACAAACGGCACTAATGAGTCATGTCAATAACCAGGGCTCAACAATAAGGCTTGCCCACTGTCCCGGGGCAAGTAAAATGCCATGCCAGGCTAGTAAATTAGGGCAACTAAAACACTATTAAACACGCAGTTTTTTCTGGTGCTGATGATGAAAGTAGCTAACGAGTGAAGCATCTCGTTTCCATCTCATCTCTGTTGAGAGTTGCACATACACAATACTGATCGGGCACTCGCGACAAATACAGACGCTAAAGGGTGCCTCGGTGCATTGGTATCAGATTGCGAGGGCCACTGACCAAGCGTCTTTATTTGTCGCGTTGGGAGTGAGAACGGGTTGCCAGTACCGGACGGATATTGAAAGAGCCCGTGTCATCATCTCAACAATACAGCCTCTGCTTTAGCCCTCCCTGCATCACTGATAGCTCCATTAATCCTCATCTTATTGGATGATAATATTCTCCGTGCAGTGCTGCCCAAGACAGGATGCAGACAGACTAGGATTACACTGGATTAGTTTGAAAAGAAGAAGAAAACCCCCAGACTGTATCAATCTGTTTACTGTGCCCGAGGCTGGGAGACAAAGGGAGATGGGGATGGAAAAGACGGAGAGGGTAGGAGTGGGTTGGCAGGGCTGTAGAGAAAGTAAGAGTCTCTTTCCCCAGGGAAAGGTTATTTGTAAAGGGGATTGTACCAAAGTCAGTTACAAAAGGGAAAATGCAATCTGAAGGGGGGGAACAAAAAATGGAGGAGTGAAATGGAATGGGAGTTGAAATAGAAAAGGAGATGGGAGTGCTGTCGTAGATGCGTTAGTGATAAATAAAAAAGTTCAGATGTCTAAAAAAGAAAATACAGAAACTCTCAGGCTACTCTTGACCCCTGCTTTCATAACTCGCTGTCATCTTCTATAACTAAAAACAGGTGAAACGCTAGAAGGAGTGCCACATCATCCACGATTAAATAAATGGAATAATTGCTGCGATGCCATACAGACACTGTGATCTCCCACTTCCTCGATGAGTGGTGTAAATTCATTGCTTATTAATTTTTGACACTATGGAAGCTTTCTGAACACATTTCACACGTACGGTAATGTACAGTGTTCGTTTTTGGTTTCACATCAGTAGAGAATAAGAAGTGTTTTCAGCCCACTTTCTTATTTTCTGGCACTAAACTGCACTATTAGAGTTAATATTTGACTTTGGAGCTGGTTTTTACTTTGACGCGGTCCTTTCCGTGCCCCTGCCTTGATCTCGCCGTGACAGCCACCGCTTCCCTTCCCCTCCTCTTTATTTATGTCGTTTTGTGTGGTTGGCGCCTCTATAGAGTGGATTGCACTGGATTAGCTTCTCCGCCTTCCCAACTGATCCGATCCATTTTGTGTAATCCAACTCAATTTAATTATGTTTATCGTTCCACCTCGCTGCTGCCGAGGAGCAGCAGCACACCTCAGCCGAGATAAGCCCGGGGACCTTGTGCCTTTTTGCTGGCAGAGTGTCTGCCTGAGCCTGTTGCTCTATAAACAGATGGTGTAAGTCACCTACACTCTCAGTAAATACTCTGTTAGGTACAATATTATGATTCAGAGCTCCCCCTCGAACATCACTGTGACATGGAAAAAATAACCAAGGTTGAAGATCATAACCTCAATTTTTTTTTTCCGCTGTTATGGGAATTTGTACAGTTTAGCAGGCTCTCCTTCCCTCGCCCCCTCTAATGTTGGAGAATTAATGTGCCCACTATGTATACAGTCTTCTGTATTACTTCTGTGAGTCTCATACTTGGCATTAGATTAGGGGTGTCAAAGTTAACGCGACAATAACAGGTTTTAACGCCACTAATTTATTTAACACATTATTGCAACTTGCGATTTTTAGGTTGTAGCGGGCTTTAAAGCTAGAGTGAAGATACAGGCATCATATGAAACTAGAAAAACCAAAGGAATCCATTGGTACCAACCATGTCATACTAGCTTGTTGCCAAACTTGTGCAAAATTTTGGCGAGGAAAAACTGTCATGGCCATTTTCAAAGGGGTCCCTTGACCTCTGACCTCAAGATATGGGAATGAAAATGGGTTCTATGGGTACCCACGAATCTCCCCTTTACAGACATGCACACTTTATGATAATCACATGCAGTTTGAGGCAAGTCATAGTCAAGTCAGCACACTGACACACTGACAGCTGTTGTTGATTGTTGCCTGCCATGATTTGATCATATTTTTTTATGCTAAATGCAGTACCTGTGAGGGTTTCTGGACAATATTTGTCATTGTTTTGTGTTGTTAATTGATTTCCAATAATAAATATACACATACATTTGCATAAAGCAAGCGTATTTACCCACTCCCATGTTGATAAGAGTATTAAATACTTGACAAATCTCCCTTTAAGGTGCATTTTGAATAAATTTGCGATTAATTTGCGATTAATCACGATTGAATTTCTTTAATCGATTGACAGCCCAACATTAGATATCAAAAGCTCAAAGTAGAAGCCTAAAAATAATTTTTCAAACACTCTGTAGTCAGGCACGGATTATCCACTGGGTCGATAGGCCTCCGACCTCCAGGGGCCTCCGAAATCCTGTTATTCTTTACTTTTTTAAAAATCAAATTGAATAAATTGAGTGTGTGTGTGTGTTGACAACACAGTTAATGGCAGTTTGTAAAATAGTCACGAAATTTATTCTATTTGATTCGTGTATAAAGACAGGAATTTCCCTTTTTCTTTTTCGTGAGGCACAGCACGACTTTCAACAGCCTATTTTTCATGCATTTTCCTCGAATGTCCAGCAACACGTGACGCACATGTCAATTTCCGCTCCAGTCTTTTGAAAATAAAATTACCTCGTTAGGTTTTACGTTAACGTAGAGGAAGACAGTAACCCGGCAGCGGCAGCCACTGCTAGCTCAGATGCACAGTTCAAGGCCCCAATTTTTTCTTCCTTCTGAATGTAGCAACTGTGCTGCCAAAAGACGTTAAATTTTGTTGCGAATGTTAAACGTATTTCTGCCCTTCGGATACTGATCTCAGACCTTCTGTATGGGCGAGAAATGCCTCCGATCCTGCAGTCTAAGAAACGTACAGTTTCGGTGTAGTCGACTGCTCTGAGCAGCTGATGTTAAAGCCCAACGAGTAGTGAGGATGAAAGGAAAGAATAGACCCTGCTCTGTTTCCTGTCTGTCATCTGTATCGCCTCCGTAAAAACTCTGTTTTATTACCTTGGGACTAATTTATTATTTTAGACTTGTTCTTTTGTCAGGTATTATTTGATTCGGTATTTTAATAGGGGACTTGTGCTGATATAAACAGCTCTCTTCTCCAAAGGAGTCTTCTTATACCACAGCATACAAAGAAACTAAGATAATAGAATATTCACACATTGTATGTGATGTAGAGCCAGATTGCATTATTCTGTCACCAAAGATACATTTTAAGTGTAATTTTAATGTAATGGAAACAAACAAAACATCATCATTGTTTCATAACCATTAACATCATTAATCTTCTTTGATGCATTGAGGTCCATCTGAAATCACATTTAGTCATCCCTTTGTTGTAAAAAATAATGTCAATGTGATTTTCAAATGTATTATTAATAGTATTTTTTATTATTGAAAGCAAGAAAAAGCTCTTTTGGGAAATATCAGAAATGCTGTTTTTCATGTTGGCTGTAGGGGTGTGTTTGTGTTTGATTGACAGCAGCTGGCGGGCTGCCAGTGTGTTGGTGTTACACCTACATCATGTCATATCGGCAGACAGCGTGTTGTTAGTGGTGTTGAAGAGGAAGGACCACGGCAGCTAATTAGCCATCTGACGTAAGCGGTGCACTTTTCCCCGGAAAATGTTGGTTTGGTGGCCCGTTCAACCAGCTATGGTGAAGGACAAGATTTATTGTTGATTGTTCATGTTTGCAAGTTAGATAAGAAAGAGACTGAAAGGTTGTTGTTCTTCTGTTGTGTAGCAGGCTGCTGTCTGGCTCAGTGTGACCGATTTTTTTTGCTTTATGCAAAATTTGACTGACTGTATAGAAATACGGTCTGCATAAACATGTAGACAGATACCTAACAGTATTCCATCAAATTAATTCAAAAGGGGGCGCCATCATGAAACCCAAAAATGTAAAATACCAGTAGAAAAGTTTCCCTTTTGCTTTCATAGCTTTTTTCGAAGGAGAACACAGGACAAGTGATTTAAGGAGCAGATATGTATGCTGTAGCACACTGGCTCCCAACCTCCCAACTCCTGCAAGGGGTCGCCAAACCTTCAATTTTAAGGGGTATAAGACAACTAGTGGGCTACCTCCGGGCTCTGAGAAGTAAAGCCAAAGCAGAGGTGTCTTAAACTTGCATTCTTTCTAACAGCCAGCAGGGGTCGACTCCTCTGGTTGCAAAAATAAGTCTGATTGTATAGAAGTCTATGAGAAAATGAGCCTACTTCTCACTTGATTTATTACCTCAGTAAACACTATAAACATGAGTTTATGGTCTAAAATCGCTAGTTTCAAGTTTTCTTCAATACAGCATGATGTTCATTTAGTAAATGATGATCCCATTTAGAGTCAAATAGACCATAAAGCAGGGGATGCTTTAGGGCGTGGCTACCTTGACAGGTTGCTACCACGGCGTTGTCCGGTCTGGGAATTGTCCTTGTTTTCATCTTACAACTGTAACCCTTTCACAGTGTGTTTTCACATCATGAAAGTTAACTGTAACATTGCCTAAAAAGCGTTCGGTTGTACTTAGCTCCACCCTCTCGTGTCACTTCTGGTTGCAAAAAAACAAGATGGTGACAGCCAAAATGCCGAACTCGAGGCTTCAAAACGGCAGTCCACAAATCAATGGGTGACTACGTCCACTTCTTGTACACAGTCTATGATGACAACCTTTTATTTAATACATATACAGTTGGCCTATATCTCAGGATTTCATTCATTTATGTGAAGAAAACTAAATGAAATTGTTATTTTTATAGTTTGGATTATTATTTAAGATATAAACAAGATAAGGGCACGGTGAAGACCTGAACACGAGCTGTATTCACAGAGCCTTCCTTATCTGCTAAACCAAAAAAAACATAATACAGACAAAGAATTATATTAAAAGTTCCTAGAAATATGAGGAAAACTCATCTCTGATGCAATATTCACAGGAAATAATCAGCTCAAAATTCATCCAAATGGCTCGTTTTACACAAACTTCCTATTGCGTTCACTAGTTGGGTTAATTGTACTGTTCATCAGTTGTTCTGCATTGAATATAAAAAGAAATACCCATACAATATGTCACTTAGTCAGTCAGTTTACTCAATGATAGGAAAGGGGTCCCTTATGGCAAAAGGTTGGGAACCACTGCTGTAACAGACAAAAAAAAATGCTATTTAATTTCACTTGGTCTGTCATGCTCACCTTTTGAAAACAGAAAAAGAAGCAGAGGCTTTGGTGGCGGTTGCAGTGGTGGTGGCGGGGGGCATGAATCTTTAATGAGCGACGGGTGGTGGGATATCAGTAAATGAAAGTTAAGTGCATTTTCTAGGTTTTTGGAGCAGGAAAAGTTATCCTGTAATGCACCGAGAGATGAGGAGAGATGGATGCTCATTTACCACCAGTAAGTGCCGAGAGACCTTTCCTGGTGTCCTGCTGGGCCGCTTGCTTCGCCGTGTCTTTTTAGAGCCTCATATTAAAGCCTAATTGTGTTCAGATATTTAGGGACATCTCCCTCTGTTTCTTGTGCTCTTTTTTTCTATTATATGGCATGCCGACAAATTCATTCTAAGTAGGATACACTGCGAACCCAATATCTCATTTGTATGTGTTTAGAGTGACTTACTGAATGATTTCATCGCCTCATTTCCATTAATAGAGCACAGTGACCAGATGCAGCATGTATATTGTTTTTTGTCAGCCTGTTAACATGTCACTGCTGTTGCATTTGGCTGTAAAACAATCATTAAGTCTTATAGGCAAACCATAAATAAAGGGTCAAATCAGATACGACCCTCATAACAAGCACAATTATCCACTCTCTCCTCGGTAATAAAATCGTATGCTGTTGTCTTGCCGCTGCTGTCTGTTTGACACTCGATGGCTCATATGTGCTCCTTCACTGTGCCATTTGGCAGCACTTCTTGTTAAAGTTTGACCCAGGATTTGCCCAATAAGAGGCTTGTTAAAGTTTGACCTGGAAGTGCATTTCTGTCTGTCTGCTTGTTAAATCTCCGTCTCTTTCTCTGCAGCCATCGTTAGTCCACAGAAAATCTTTGGAGCTTGTACATCCCAGACAAATCAAAGGCCTTGCAGCATACTGTGAGATGGCTCTCACAAAAGCAACACATTGGAGTCTTAATTATACAAACCTTTATTTAAAAGGGACAGCTGTTCTGCCAGCAGAAATGATCTGGGCTGAGCTGTAGGGCATTAGTTTCTTGTTATTTGTATGCTGCTTAATACTGAAGAAAAATGCATTTTTAATATAGGAACTTAACAATACTTGAAGAATTATAATTATTTCATACAATAGTGTTGTTTTCGTAGAAATAATGTCAGTATTCAAGGAGACCAGATGAGGCAGCTGCTTCATTTGAATCCATAAAATGACACGTAATTCAGGGAGCATTTTAAACACGTGACCCTACTGTTGTTTTGGTCCCATTTTTACAGATTTTAATGTGGTGAAATAGCGTTAAACACTATTTGGTGTAATTTCAACTTGATTTTAAAATGAACTAGGGCTGCAGCTAACGATTATTTTTCATTGTGGATTAATCTGTTGATTATTTTCTTGATTAATCGATTAGTTGTTTGGTCTATAAAATGTCAGAAAATGGTGAAAAATGTCGATCAGTGTTTCCCAAAGTCCTCAAATGTATTGTTTTGTCCACAACTCAATGACAGTTTCTTTGATAGAGGAGTAAAGAAACCAGAAAATATTCACATTTAAGAAGCTGGAATCAGAGAATTTAGACATTTGTTTTCTTAAAAAAATTACTCAAACAGATTCATTCTATATCAAAATAGTTGGCGATTAATTTAATAGTTAAGAACTAATCTAATAATAGCTTCGAAACCACAAAACAAAAGCAGCAGAAAGGCTGAATGATGAAGCTGACATTATTCTATACTTTCCTCACTGTTAGTAAATCCTATTAAAATAAATAGCCCCAAGCTCATTGGTTCCTACTGAAGATGTAAATCTGTTAAATCGGGTCGCAAATATATAGTTTCAACTTTAAAAAGGGCTCAGTAACCTCAGTAACCAGTAAAGTCCTAAAAAAAACAGAGGTAAATATTCCATTTGTTGGGGATTATATTTAGCCGTGGATTAATACACATTTGGCGCACTAGTGAGTATTTACAGCAGCAGCGTGGTGTATTTAGGGTTGACTTAGTGTGTGTGTTCATGGTAATGAAGGAACATGTCACACGGTGCAACAGTGTGTCTCATTGGTGTGTTTGGATAGTTTTTGGACATCAATAAAGATCTATGGCACAGAGGAATAACATATACCCGACCATAGGGCTGCACAATTTATTGAATATTAATCGCGATCACAATTTCTGCATCGCAACATGAAAGCTCTGCTGCATATCAAATCACGCGCTTCCTAAACCAACAGCCAGCCACCAGGGGGTTATCCAGATGTTTCAGCTCAACACATTCTCTCTCCCAACTCGTCAAATACCGCCGCTTGGTCAGTGCCCCTCGGCATCGATGACCGACGCACGGGGTACCTCTCTTACGTTACTTTTGGACGGACCGGGGACGGCGTGTCGATATATGCTCGTTACATGCATAGTGTCCTTTCAAAATAAACTAAACAGCACTCTCACGCTATTAATACTATGCCACTTGCTCCGACCGTTGAATGACGCCGTGGGTGGGTTTACATTAGAGTTAGCTGAAAGCCCGGTTCGTCACATACTGTCAATGAAGGAGTGCCTCCATGAGTCAGTTTCCGATGCCGAGGGGCGCTGCCCAATCGGCGGTATTTGACGAGTTGGGAGTGAGAACAGATTGTTTTGGCTTCACTTTTACAGAGCTGTCATGCCCCTGCACGCGGCTGCAGTCCAGAGTAATTTTAAATGAAAATCCACTGAAATCAGGTGAAGAAAAACCTTATTTATAGTCTTGTTTCGATTCAAAGATTATCCGATGCGAGGGTCACACTGTAAAGGACAGAGGGTATCGTATCCTGTACAGATTGTAAAGCACACTGAGGCAAATTTATGATTTGTAATTTTGGGCTATACAAATACAATTGACTTGACTTGAATATTGATCAAAATACCAGACCATATTGTAGATTTGTTAATTGATGGGTTTTGCTCATTTCATGGAACATGGAACATTGTTGCCGTTGTCCTTTTAAGTATCTCAAACAAATGACTACATATTCGGATATTTAGTAACGGGCAAAACAACATGTTAAAATCTATATTTTGCAGCGCACACTCTGTCACTGAGAGATATTTATAAAAGTCCAATCACTGCAGCTATTTATTAGACAGCTCATTCATTAGTGACGGGATCACAAGTATCACGGCTCAATTCTTTTCTGTCATACCTAATGCATCTCTGGAAAAGATGATTGTAATTACAGCGAGCATGCAGTCCACACAGCCGACGCCTCCAGAGCTGGCGTGTCGATGGGAGGCTGCGAGAGGTGAACGGATAGGAATCAAGTTTATGGATCTGTGGTCCGCACGCGTGTGCAACTCCTCCACCGGAGGGCTGAGGTTTTAATTGCTGTCTGACCAGCGCTGGTTCTGTGTGAAGATGGGCCGCGTTGATAGGAGAAGTAGGGGGAAGGACCGGTTTTCTTTCTCTGTGGTTGTTGTATTGACAGCTTCTCATCCTGGAGGAGCTGATAAGAACACAGAATCCAGGGAGACACACAGGAGGAGTGGATTGCATTTCAGGGCCGGGAATCGGAGCAGTTTTTTTCGGGGTCGAGTGAGCCTTAGAGGTCCCGCACTGACAGTCATATACGACGTCTACAGGGTACAGACGCAGGTTGAAATCTCACAGTATTACTGCGACTCCACAGCGGATGGAGAAAGTGCCAGATGCAGGTGGCATGCATGAGCAAAGAGCCTGTAACCTTGTACCAGAAATGAAACCGCTGCATGCACCAGGAGGGGAGCATTGTATTCAAAATCAATGAGGGAAAGTGCATTGATTCACAAAACAAAACACAAACACAGGGGACCTTGCTGCATGCTCTATATTTACTGGAGCATCTGCTCAGACACGTTCAGACAGAAACAAAGGAGTATTTATTTTCTATACTGTCGTTAGCTTTTCGAACGATTGAACTTGATTAATAATACATAATAATCTCAATATCTATGCCACATTACACATATTCAGTGTGCAATGTTATTCTTTTCAGGATGGAAACATCTCTGAAAGGGCACAAAGCTCTAAGATACATGAGGTTGCTAACGGAATAATTAATTAACTGAACAGTTTTAATTAAAAATATATGAAGAAGAAAATGTAATTTCTCTGCAGACTTTTATAAACCGATTCAGCTGCGCTCAGGTCACGACGGTGGCTCTGAGTGGTCAAACAACCCTCTTATGTCTTTTGACGGATGCAAAAAAATGCGGAAAATCAAACCTATTATGAAAACTTTAATGACGGATGAAAGTTTCGGAGTCATTGTGTAAAGCCTTGTTTCCACAGAATTTCGTTTTGTGTCCATAGATCCGTATAGTATATGGATGACGGCTCCTAGTGTTCAACGCGAGGAAATACATCTTGTTTCGGATGGATAGAAACGCCACCGCAGATGTGGTTACTACATATAAAACAGTGTTATATCTATGAGTTTACTGTCTGTTTTTTTGCCATCCAGTCTAACGTTATACCAGACGAGTCACATTTATACATTTTTTAAAGTTAAAAGTTCAACGGTATATTTAGCTAACATTCGAAGCATGCTAGCTGTGTAACATAGAATGCATGCATAGTGGTTCATACGTCTTTTAACAAAATTGTTCACAAAACTGCTAAATATGCCATCGAACTTTTCACTTAGAAAAAAAATTATAAATAGAGAATGATTACATTCATCAATCAGTTATTAATTAGATTATTCCACAGGAAGTTTACATAACATAACACACATACGGTATGTCCGTAATCTGCCGTAAAAGTTAAATTTTTTTTTACTCGAGGCATATTTCGGGACCAAAAAAAAACAAAAAGAGGAGTTTCGCAACACATCGGAGATCACATAGGTTCCCACAGAAATGAATGAACTTCTGGTTGATACGGATACATACAGAGAGCTACTGTATGTGGAAACGAGGCACAAATGTGATTGACACAACACGAAGGTCGTATTTATTTTTAAACGTGCGACAGTTTCCAACGAAAAACATGGATTCGCTGTGCAAAGGCCTTAACCCTTGTGTAAAGTGACATCCCTCTAAACACTTGACTCATTGCTCCTTTTACTCCCTTACACATTGCCTTTGAGACTGGGGAAGCTACATTGCTGTAGGACAAATTGCACTATATGAGTCATAGATCTCGCTGTCAGAAGTACATTACCTCCACTGAGATCCTCAGGTTGCCCAGTGAGAGATAATTGTGACCCCTGCTGAGAGGGAAGAGCCCAACTACTGGAGCCACCTTCCGTTCATCACAAGGCACTCGCTTAAAGCCTCTCCCCTCAGAGTTAAAGTGGTAATCCTGGGCTCTTTCCTATGATGTTTTTCTCATAACCTCTCCATTTTTGGAGGTTTTTTACAGTTAGCAGCGAGCGCCCTCGGCAGATTTCCAATTCTGTTTTCACTTTTCTCAGTTCACAGTATGCCGAAATGAAGGTCTAGAGTTCACATAAGGATCTGAATCTTTCACGTCCTCTTCGATGACACTTTTCCCTCGATTATATCTCAACTGTCAACTTTGGAGCTGTATTAGCTTTCTCTTTCTAGTGTTTGAAATGGTAAAAAGATTTGATTTTTAATGATGTTTTTTAACAAAATGTGTCCATATCTTTCCAATTCCTAATACACATCACTCCCTGTGTTTCGTTTTTTTGGCATTCATGGACAACAGTAAATTACCTGAGTAAGACAAGTGTGCTAGAATGAATTAGGCCCATATTTACTAAAAGCTTGTTCTTAACTATCCACTTTAGTACCTGGGATTAGATTTTGTATGCCTAAACCCCAATCCATCAACCAGCCCTGTCTCCTAAAAAACTTAACTTAAACTGCATTGTGAATTATTCAAGGAAAAAATATTTTGGCACGGATTGTTTTTGCAATGTTTTTAATGACAGTCCACGGAAGTGCAAGTACAGAGGAGGTCAGGGTGGTGGATGGGTCAAACAAACACAGGACTTTCACCCAGGAGACCGCTGTTTGTGTCCCGTATGAAACCAAAAGTCAGTGTTCACTTTTTAATTTACATCTGTAGCTTAATAACCTAACAAATGTAGTCATTTTAAACCAAACCATGATGTTTTTTTTAATAAATCTAACCAAGTAGTTTTGTTGCATTTTTTGGTTTTGTTTCATTTTACAACGTTAACCACGTGTTTGAAAAAAGTTAAGTTGTATGGGAACGTCTAGGAAACAGAGATGCCATGGATTTAGTCACATGTTTTCCTGTTTAAAGCTAGATTATGTAACTTTTGAAACAATAAAACAGTCAGCCATACTTGGTCTGGTATGAGCAGTAGCTTATGGTGGCAAATGTTTGCAAACTTAGACTCGCGCGGTGCCCGTTCGTGGTGTGGCCATTTGTGGTGTGGCCATTCGGAGCGGACCGATTGCTTTGCTCCCATTAGCCCCCCGGTATTGCTTCTTGCAGCGTTGTTGGGGGCTCGTGCCCATTTGGAGTGGGCTGATTGCTTGGCCCCCGGAAGTGCTTCTTGCAACAGTGTCGAGAAGCGCTAATCACTCATTGGAAGAGTTTAGTTCTAATGTTAGTATATTCAGCATCTGGCAGCAAAAGTGAACTGCAGAGCCATGGTCTGCCCATCTCAGTCTCCAGAGCCCTGAAGCCCCGTCCCTGCTCCTGAACAGAGCGCTGGCCACTTGTTTATTCAATGTTTATTAATATTGAACTACGTGTCCAAATTGCACCAAATTTGACATAGCACTCCATGGGGTCCCCAGCAATACACCCGATCACATGAGTGTTTCTCGAGATATGCGAAGGACATACATAAAGACACAAGGACAGACAGACAGAGATTCCTTGCTTTATAGTTGGATAAAAGGACATCAGTTTTGCTGACTTTATAACTCATCTCTGCTCATGCTACTGTTAAATTACGCTTTAGCCTTTACTTTATTCCTCATCATATAATTTTTTTCCTTTCTATGAGCACTAGAAGATGTTACTGTCCTGGTACCAGCAGTCAGTACATTTTCAAGTCTCACATCAGTCGTCACATATTTCTCATACAAAAAAATATAAAACCGTTTTTTCAAATTCACACAGCTCACATCATGTGAACACACTGAAGCATTTGCATGCCAGAACAACAAGCTCATTCACACGTACATGCACATGACCACAGCAAAGCACATCTCATCTTTATACTGTGCTGCTGCAGACCACTTTCCCCCTCTCACTACCTCTCCGCTCTATAGCAGTATTATTCAGTTCCAGTCTACCTAATGTTCTCTCCACATAACACAAATAACCCCCCTGGCAGTCGGTAGTGTCTGCCTCATTATCATATTTATTTAAAGTATCGTATGACCCATTTCATTCCGACATGGGTTCCTCTCGTCATGATTGAGTAGTCCCATATTTAAGGGTAGTCTCCAGAGATGCTGCTGTGCATAATGGGTACATTACTATTAAGCATAGTCACATGGCCTGTCCTTGTCATTAGAATGAAAAGAGAAACACTTCTTCTGTTCCTAACTAAGCATTGTTTTAGGTTACATTATTACATTAAAAAAACTGGAGCCCTCCATCTATCTATGTTGGAAATCCAACTCACGCGATCAATGATCTGTCATGTAAGCAATACGAGATGAAATACCGAATATGTTGGCCCGTTGGCTACAGTGATATAGTATATAGAGTCGTGTCGGTGGAAGGAAAGGGCTGCGGTGCCGCCCTCTGTAACGTGACCACTCTAATGGACCACATCTGATGAATGGTCATGATTGCACCAATAACACAAGGAGAAATCGGTCTGATTGCCAGGTACACACATCAGTGCGAGCTTTAATGGCCGAATCCGTCACCGGACGTCTCGAGCTCGTTCACAGTGGCCGCTGACCTGTGGCTGGTAATGGAAGATTAATGGCAGGCTGGCGGTCCATCTCTGATCGGAGTTATCGAATGGTTTCCCTTGGATACGTTTCTCAGGACTTGGCCGCGTCTGGGCACTGTATTGATCCGCCGCTTGCAAATTTATGGTTATGTTTCTTCAATTTGCACAAAGGCAAAAATATTGTTGTCTCTGCTGGCATCAGTCATTGACTTCCTGCAGATTGTGGCTGCGGCAGCAGGTCTCAACTCTATCTGTCCCTCGGTCCCGGAGGGTCGAATCCTCCCCTTTTGTGACAACGTGAATGTCATCGCTGTTACTTTATCCATCTAATTGACCGTGACCTTCTCAGTGCTTTACATTTAGGGAACGTTTATTGATGAAGCTTACTCTCTGGTGCTTTAAATACTGTACATGCTGATATGATATGGCTGTCTGCATGGTGGGGGAGCAGATTTCAAACTATTCAGCGCCAGACTTCCTTGCTCTACTTGAGTTGGGGTGATGACTTTCGTGTCTTATAGGATTTTGGAAACCAAAGCCGTGGTGTTTTCCTTTGTAAACCTAGCCTAACCCACTCGGCCCTACAGCCCCAAACTTTAGCCTCAAATTGATTTAAACTCAGCTCCGGCTTTAGCTACAGATTTAGCTTCCCCTCCCAACCTGGCAACCCACCGCCCTCCATCCCCACGCTGTCTCGTTTAGCTTCATTGCGCGGGGTTTCATTACCTCTGCCTTAGTCAAATGGCTGGGAGCTCTGGACTGATATTTCAACTGAGACATAATTAATGAGATGTGCATGTCTGGTTCTCTCTCCTCTGAGCAAAGCACTGTAAGACGTCTGCTGGGACAGAGTGTAGGAGCTAAGGGGCAGCAGGAAGAGGAGCGCAGTCTTGCTGCAGCCGCCGAGACGCAGCTATGGTAGAACCGTTAACAAGCAATTTCATGATTGTTCGATAAGGGCCAAAAAAACATGCTGCATTTAGTTTGAATTGGTTGACTCTTTCTATAAATCAACGCAGTAACCACACAGTAGATGTGCTGGTTTAGATCAGTACGTACAAACACATCTATGAGTCCACAGCTCTGGAATCATAGAGAACATACTGTGCTTTATATAAGACTGCCTTAAGTACATGGATTTATAAGCATAATCTACACAGTATGAAGTGCTGAGCTGTTCATAAATGCAGAATTGAAATAGTAAAACGTAGAGGAAAACATTCTCTAGGCACTCCAGGCGTATAAAAAGCCTTCTTTATTCGGGCGTAATAGTTTAAAACACCACCTGTGTCAACCCCACAGGGTCTTCATTAGGGTGGAAATAATATAATATACTGGAAGTAAATATTGTTGCATCACTAAATGAAATGACAAACAAATACAAAGACAAAAACAACTATCACAGTGTTATGAAAATATTAGTATTAGGGCTTTCAGTCCATTAAAATATTTAACCGCGATTAATCGCGTGATTGTTCATAGTTAACTTCGATTAATCTCAAAATAATCACACATTTTTTATCTGTTCAAAATGTACATTAAAGGGAGATTCGTCAAGTATGTTTACTCTCATCAACATAAGTCATATGTAATGGTGTGATGCATTCCCATCAATACAAGTACAATCAAATGTTGTGTATAAAAAGTGGGTTTATGGTCATTTTTAGAGCTGAAATATTTAGTCAATTTATCAAGTAGTCATTTGACAGAACGTTTAATGGCAACAATTTAAATACTCGATTAATCAAGTAGTTCAAGTAATTTTTTAAACAAAAATGCCATAAATTCCCTGATTCTTATCATATTAGACCAAGAAAAACGGACAATATTCACATTTGAGAAGCTGGAATCAGTTAATTTATGGCATTTTTGCTTAAATAAATGACTAAAACGTGAATATTTTCTTAGATTTTGGACAATTTGATGGACAAAACGAGGCATTTTGAACCATCTTTGCTATTTTCTGACATTCTGTGGACCAAACGATTAATTGATAATGCAAATAATCTTGCAGCCGTAATCTTGTTCTTCATTTAAACTGTGTATAATATAAAAACGCATCAAATTTGAAAATCGAGTGCTCAAAAGAGTATCACTGCATGCAGGATGTTCAGCAAAGTGTTGATAATCTAGATTTGTGGTTACAGTGTATTGTCTATATAGAGTCTATACAAGCTTTTTTTATTATTTCCACCCCGATGAAGACTCTGTGAGGTCGGACGTGGTGGTGCCCGACTAAATTAAGGCTTTTCATATACCATTTCTCCTCTTTCTGCCTGAGTGGCTGAACGTCTTCTTTTTCTGTGACCAGTTGTCTCATCTTCAACATCACCTCTAAGGCTCCCTGGATGTGAAACTGATTCAGCACTTGGCTTCAGCATCTTTTTTAGTGAAAGGCATAACTTTTCTCATCACACGTGAAATGCTTTGCAGTCACAGGTCTGAATGTGTAAAAGTTGAAATCTGTCCAAATTGCTCTCAGATAGTCAGAGCCAGAAATGGAAGTGGTGAGACTTGGCATTGTGTTACGTGAATTTAAAGCCAGCTGCGGTGCTAAAAGATGGCGAGGGAGAGCACCGGCAGTCCAATACATGTTTTGACAATGCTGTTTTATTCAGTATAGGCTGTCTAACACTTTACTGCACTGTGTTGTTTTGCTCATGTAGTTCATTCTTTGAAAGCTCTGGAAAGCAGGGTAGTAAACACCACAATTATAACAAAGCGTCTTTAGCACAACGAATAAAGCCCTCTGGCAATGCTAAAATCACCATAAACAGGATACAGTATGCTATGTTTTTGCATAACAATGTGTAATGACGGCTCTGGCATTCCAGAGCAACGTAATTGTATTTAGAAGCAGTTTTCTGGCTCTTGATCAACACTGTTCTCAATTTTACCACTTGACATAGTGTCTTCAAATGAGCGAATCCAGTGCAGATACTCAAAAATAACTTCTTTGTTCACTCAGCGGTAACCTTCCACTAACTTTTATGCTTGTTTTGTCTCACTGCTATGACGGTGAGTTCAGTATTATCTCTTAAATGAGTTAGAAGATATAAAGGTTATATGGAAAGAATCTTTTTAGGAGTAAATAGTGTGTATTTTATTGGCAGATTTTTTTATTTTTCACAATTCCAAATGAGCCGGATTGGAAGATATTCTCCACCGGCAGCACCGTTAGCGACACATTACACATGGATGACCTTTCGCTGCTGAGATTCCATCCCATTATCACCTGCCCACAGCATGGATGCTTCAAAGGCGTGTTTCGCACCCAGGCTTTCACAGCGATCGTTTAATGGACAGCTTTCCCTGCCAAGTCTCAAGCAAACACACTTTCTATTATCTGCCTTTGTCATGGCACAACAACAGTCCAGATGTTTTTGTGCAGATTGAAATAACCCCTCAAACCTGTAAGGTGCAATTTAATTCGGACCGGCTTTAAAAGCACCAACTCGGACCCGAACTTGGTGAACTTGACGACAGCAGTGGACGGCTGCCTCCTATATTTTTTCAACTCGGAGCTGCCATGCTAATGATGTGCAGTGGGTGGTGATGCTCTGAGACATTACACATGCCTCTGCCATGGTGTGAGAACGGATTCTCTCCCTCTCAGATGACATAAAGCCATGTCTTCAATGTGTTGTACTGTGAACTGTCATCCTGAAGAGTATGCATACCCCTCACAGTTTTTTTTTTTTCTCATTTTCACAGCCTTATTCTCTCATACGTCTCAGGTCGCGGCTCTGACATTGACAACGCTGTCAAAGATTACTGTCAGACAATACACCCGGAGCTAGAGTGCCGGCCTCAAACAGCGACGTCTTACCTCGCGGTTAAGATGCTCAATAATTGGGAAACAATCCCTATTATTTCAGCTGTTCCCTCCCCTTGAATTTCTCCTTCTGTTGTTGTTTTCCCTGCTCCGGTTGCCTGAGTGCAGCGACGTGCCAGTGGGTGACAACACGCATCAAAAATATGGTTAACATGTTTCATGTGACACTTCAATTTCCCCTCTCAATCAGCACAGCTGCTGTATCTCTCTTATTGCTCTGCTAGACTGACAGCTCATGATAGATCTAGTTCTCGGTTCGCGGCAGAAATGTGTGATTACAAAGACGAGCATGCAAATACATGCAAGTGAGGCCTACGTACACCTGCTCGGACTGCAAAACCTCCAAGACAGTTTGGTTTTAGGATTGAGTCCTAAAATGAGAAGAACACACCCACATCTTTTTTTTTTGAGGAAAACCTTTAAGCAGTGTATTTTAATCCTGGAGTAATTTTTTGCAGTGTACAAAAGAGCAGCCCTCGTGATTTATGTCAACACGGCTGGTTCTAAAATAATCTGAAATTCCCTGAAAATGGATTTTGTTTACAGTAAATCCTGCACAATCTGGGCACGGAGGTGATGGCTCCCGGGCCCTCCCGTATGCCTGCTGTGTCCTCGGAGAGATTGTCATAAAAATGGCGCGTCCTGAAGAGACAGCCGGCGGCGTTGCTGAGTCGACAGCCCCACTGTGTCCTAGAGTAGTCCATTAGCTCTACCTGCCCCTTTTCTCCACAGGATCCCCACAGCACTAAATGAAGCCGGGCATATTTTCATCTTCCTGACAGCCTGGCTGCGGCTGCAACCATGGGAGATGGAGGTCTGTGTCAGCCTGCTCACTCTGCCGCATTTCTGTTGGCAGGATTGGCACAAGACCACTTTATCATTCATACAGGACTCACCTGTTTTTTTTTGTTGCCATCTTAGAACAACAGATTTCAATACAGGGAGGAAGGGGTGGTCACCGTTTCCTTATAAAGTCAGTAAATTGCTTACACTTTGCAGAAAAATGACATTCTTGAACACCTTGAGTGTTTTATTTCTCAGAGGCTGAAATGCTCTGCAGGTAGAAATTGAAATTTGTTCAGTCGATGCCAGTCAGTTCAGATGCCAAAGCCCCAATTAAAAAGGCAAGAGGTGAGCTCATGTTTTTAAGCCTTATACTCATTCTGCTGAAAAAAAAATAAAAAAATCTGTACTGAGTTGTCCAAGTTAGCTATTTAACCTCCAAGTTCAAATGACCCATATCAGCCTGCAGCTACAGTATCTAGGCAACATCAGAAATTCAGTGGTGTAGTGGAAGCTGAGGAGGTTTCTACACAAATCTGCACTTGTGCACATGTTAACAAACCACCTATGGCGTCTACTGAAGCAGCCTCGTCTCCTAAAAATCATGTTCCCATACCACGAAACTGCCACGTGTTTAAAATAGGGCTGTCAATCGAGTCAAATATTTAATCGTGATTAATCGCATGATTGTCCATAGTTAATTGTGATTGAATGCAAATTAATCAAAATCTACCTTAAAGGGATATTTGTTTAGTATCTAATACTCTTATTAACATAGGAGTGGGTAAATATGCTTGCCCCAAACTGCATGTGATTATGATAAAGTGGGCATGTCTGTAAAGGGGAGACTCGTGTGTACCCATAGAATCCATTTTCATTTATATATCTTGAGGTCAGAGGTCAATGGACCCCTTTGGAAATGGCGTTTCCCTCGACCCGTAATTGAGAATGAAGTTAGTTGTATGGGAACATAATTTTGTAGGAGACAGGGTTGACTGAAGTGCTCTACTTAAGCAGTACGAGTTGTAGGAATTGTATAACTGCAGAATGGTAATAAAAAAAGAAACACCAGTTTTTCATAAAATACAAAGCAGCTGCAACACAAGTCCATCCTCTGGCCCTGAGCTGCTGTTCTGAAACTGCTGATGTATGATTCACTTTTTGGATGACTTATCATCATTAACTGTTAATAATTTATGGGTTTTATCAATTATTGAATCACCTTTTTGATAGTGCTGTTTTGATTGAGAAAATAATCTTCATTCAAGGTCCATTTACTGCTTTTTCCCTGAACTTTCAACTGCATCACTCAGTCTTCACCAGTGGATAGAGTTTTTTCTCAATTTGAGTCAACTCCATCCACTGATGATGACAGTTAGATGCATTTAAAAACTCTGGAAAAAGCTAGTAAGTGGGATTTGAGTCATGATTAATTTGTCAGATGTTAAGAAAGACTGAGTACAGCAGTGAGCTGATCTGATGTTGCGACTCTCGACACAAGCCAGAATTATACTTCTGCAAAGATACAAGTGAACATCTCTGTGGATCTACTGTATGCAGAGAGGGATAATATGGGTATCCGTATAGGCCGGACCTCACTGTTCTGAATTTTCAACACTTTTTGTGGCCCTGCATGCCAAAAACAAACTGATTGGTTGATAAAACTTCCTGTTTGGAGGCAAATTTAAACAAATTCATGGATTTTTTCTAGCTCAATAATTACCTCCGCCGAGGCCAAAGGCCTAGGAAGGAGGTTGTGTTTTCACCGGCGTTGGTTTGTTGGTTTGTTGGTTTGTCCGTTTGGAGGATTACTCCAAAAGTCCAAAATGGTTTTGAATGAAATGTTTTGGAGAAGTGGGGTGTGGCACAATGAACAATCCGTTCATGACGCGTCACCCTGCCTCTTTCCTTCTGCCTGCAGAGGGAGAGAGAGACAGAAAGAGTCGGGGGTGGAGGGAGGGAGGGGGGGGGGGGACCTGTAGATTCTGCATTTTTTCACATTTAACTCTGTGAAATTACAGTTGAGTTCGACCAAAGCACACTTGGTGATTGTTGGAAAGAGTAACAACGACGTTAGTTTCATTTTGTTTCTGTCCAGTTTGAATGAAGTGTTTTACGATGCTCCGCTGCGTACGACTGATCTCATCATAATCAAAAAATACACGTGGATGATGGCGCAAGCTGAACGGAGAGGGGGGGGGCGGAGGTCTGCGCTCTCCGAGTGCCATTCTAGTTCTCTATGATTCGGTCAGCACGACCAAGATATTGATTAGTGCAGCTTAAACCTCCCCAACTCCTCCTTTTTCTACTTCAGTTCTTTACATGTATAAAAACCTTATTCCACACTGTATGACACATTTAAATAGAGTAAAATAAAATAAATAAAATAAAATAAAGCTGCATTGATTAATCAATTAATTGATTAGTTATCAACTATTAAATTAACCACCAAATATTTTGATAATTGATTAATCATTTTGAGTAATCATTTTAAGAAATTAATTAATAAATACATACAAATAAATTCTCTGATTCCAGCTTCTTAAATGTGAATATTTTCTGGTTTCTTTACTCCTCTATGACAGTAAACTGAATATCTTTGAGTTGTGGACAAAACAAGAAATTTGAAGACGTCATCTTTGGGAAACACTGATCGACATTTTTCACCATTTTCTGACATTTTATAGACCAAACAACTTATCGATTAATCGAGAAAATAATCAACAGATTAAACAACAATGGAAATAATCATTAGTTGCCCCCCAGTATAAAAACAAACAGCCACGCAAGCCTCTCTGAATGACACCTTTGCAAGTTTACTTATGTGCAGCCAGGTAGCGAGGTTCCAGCCTTTAGGCATCCAGAAGACATATAAACACATAAAACTGGTTTTGTGCACAATTTCTTTAAGAGTGACATAGTGAAATATACTGAACGCACCCTGAACAAAGCAGTGACTGCCTTTCATATGCTTACACCTCTGCATATATTTCATGTATAAATGGAAAAAAACAAGTCATTGTTTTTTAATTTATATTCTGACAAAAGTTCTTTCACTGCTCATATAACTCCCCGAAAGCATTGTGTTTTTTCTCCGCTCTAACCCAACCATCTGCCTCCGGAGACGCTTTCATGCCTCTGAAAAATGTTTTTAGAACAAAAACTCCAATCTGCAGAATGAATGCCACCCCATAACAGAGGCTATACCTGGAGTATTTATGTGCATTTTGAAGCTGCAGATGCTAGGGGAGAAAGCTTTCAGAGGTGTGGAGGAGTTGGTGCAGCAGCTCAATCTTAAACCACGGTGGCCTATACAAAGCTAACCACCCACTCAAGTTAAAGATACATTTGAATGTGTCTTGTTGCCAACATGACTAAGTGAGACGGTGAAAAAGAAAAGAATGTGCACAGTCAATAGCCATACGTTCATTCTTTTGTGCAGTGTGTAAACCAACAGAGAAAAGTACACTCCAGTGCTTCTGCTAATAATGTCTTCTCTCTGAGAGCTCCCCGTAAAAATTCTGTTAATTATCCTTCCCAAAATGCATCTCCATCTACTGCTATTACTTCTGTGCAATTGTGAAAACAATCACAAAAGAAACTTTGCGAGTTATAAAGGCCACTCACATCCACTGTGGGTTTTCCGCTCAACATCCAAGCTGTCAGTCAATAGAGCGAAAGAGTTCTAGCGAGCACCGCCGTTATAGCTTTCTCCCCTCCCGCCACTACTCCCCTGCCTCGTTCACTTACAGCTTTAATTTCCTCCATCGTGATATTGTTTGGCGTCACGGCAAAGTTAGTGCGGCTGTGAGGACGCAGGTGCCGAGAGCCAAAGTGTCATCCCCCTCTGGTGTGTGGTCGATAATGAGACTGGGAGAGCGGGCATGAATAACTCTGTGAACTCTTTTTCATTTCCTTAATCTCTGCCCGCGGGCCAGTCCAGTAACACTGAGTCATTATTTTCCATCAGTTTGCTTGCTACTTGATCACACATATCGCCTCCTATGGGGTAGGATAAAGAAGGGAAGAAAAATCCACTGCACAAATGAAAAAAGCACTCCGTAATTCAATATCTTTAATAAAGATGGTGAACAAATCTCCTTGTTAAGCTTCATGTAGGATGATTAATTGCAGACTTCCTCGCAACTTCAAGCCAGCGAGCAACTTGTGACCTTAGGCTCGCAGACCATAGACGTGTAAATGGCCCCCAAGACAAGTGCCGCCTCCGCTTCGGGCTTTGACCAAGCACAATGAGCCTAAGAAAGGCGCATATTCTTTTTATCGCTTTCTCTCATTTTCTTCCCCTTAATCTGGTCACCAAGCCGGCTCCCCCATCGCGGTTCTCTGCAGTATCCTCTTTCATAAAATCCCAGGTTTGATGTGCTTCCCAGGGATCTGGTAAGTGCTCGGCGCTGCACGCCGGGTGACTCAGCGAACACGAATTCAGCAGGCTGACACTATCGCTCCTACAGCAAGGGCCTGAAGCGAAGCTAAGCACTCACAATTGATTTAATCACTTAGAATAGGAGCGGAATATAGGGAGGCTCTGTTCATGTCTCCCCCTGCTTTTTAAAAGCTTCACCACATACAAAAGGTTAATCAGATATGGCGACCTACTGGAGACTGTGCTATCAATGTAGCAAAGGGTTATTCTCGAAAAGGATTGCGGATTAATAAATCAATAATGCCATCCACTGGGTCGCTCCAGCACAGTTACAGACTATTTTTTGCTTTGAAATTAATGTCAAAATGTGTTGACTCCAAAAATATAGTGAAGGTGATGCAAGGGAAAATGGATGATGAAGTGTCAGCTATAATAGGCGAGACATGAGACAGAAGCAAAGAACACCATGACACAAAACAAGTGATCTTTTCTATAACAGGAAATATTACTAAAATTATTAGTTCATTAAGGTATTAACTTCACACTTAAATAATCGTTGAAGCGGCTATATGAACCGTATTTTTATAATAACAATATATATAATGACGATGTGGAAGAGATCCTCACATTGATAAACCTACAGCGAATTATCTCGGCTTGACAGTTTCAGCTCATGTTTAGCTAGAAAATATTGCGGGTTCGGGTGGTCGGGTGACAAATGGACAAAGAAGCGTTCTGAGTAAGTTATTAATAACTTACAGAAACATTACGTGCAATAGTCAACCTTTTCTTCTCTCCCTGTCTCTCTCAAACACACACACACACACACACCAGCCATGATGGTGGCAGGCAATTTTAACACATTGCGTGCCACCTCCGCATAATGCGCTGTCAAGAGGTCGTGGTCATTTCACGTATGTCTGTGAGATAACATTGCACACATACACACACTGCGAGCCGCGGCGCTCGAGTCCACTTGTGTCTGTCCTCAGTCGGGACAATTGTGCTACTATAAAGCATAAAGTTGGTGGTTTGCGGGTCGGCTTGGGTTCGGCTGGTTGATAAACGCATATTTTTGCGGGTTGGGTGGTGCGGATTGGCTCTCATAATGAGTCGGCAGGGGGTTATAAAAAAAACGCCGACCCGCACATCACTATCGTCCACGACTTCACTATTTTGTTTCACTCTCACCGCTCTCAGCGTCGTTTTCAGCCGCAGCAGGCAGCTGTTTTCAGTGAAAAACCCACTGTACACTACCTGCTCAGCAGCAAACAGCAGACAGACACAGTTAGAGACTAGCTGATGAACATAGTGAAGCATTTAGCAGCTAAAGAGACCCTCAAGAGTTGGTGGAGACCAAAAACAGAGCTAAGAAAGAGAGTGAATAATGGACTTGCATTCACCAGATGATCAGAAACACAAAGACTCCTAATGAATGATAATGTTGCTCTGTAACTGCTGGATGTGTAAATAAGCAACTGTTTGCTCATATAGGATCCTGTCGATCAGAAGAAGCGTACTGTATGTAGGTCTGTTTGGCAGGAAAGCAAATTTTGTCATTTAGCATCCATTAATTAAAGAAGTAATCACTAGATTAATTGTAATTAACTGCAGCCCTACTAGAAAATGTTGCAGTGCACCATCACATTTATACCATGGTGACTTAACAAATAAAGCAACAAAAGGAAAGATGACAAATTGCTTTTGCTACATATATTTGGTTTAGTCTTTTTAACCTTTGGAGACTTTAATTAGCTAAGGAGTGAGCCATCTTGCTTCCTTTTCATCTCTGTTGAGAGTTGCACATGTGCAGTACCGATCGGGGGTCATGTCTAGAAGATGACCCACAAAGTGCGAAATCTGATCTGAGATCTGCAACAACTTGCAAAAACTCTTCCGAGACTCGCTGCCCGACGACCTATCCTAACCTCAACTCTTCGAGATCAATGCCAACCTTAACTATCTTGCGAGAGTTTCCCCAACTTGCTGGTTCCCTTATAGACAATACCATGATCGGGCACGAGAAGATGGCGGCGGGTGAAGATAAAGTTCATGAGCTGTAGCGCAAGCAAACATTTCAATTATCCTTCAGGAGTTTAGTTGGGTGGTGTTAGAGAGGATGGGGGCTTTGAGCAAGTAGAATTCTGACCCGCTTGCCCAGTCAAAAACATTACTGTTGAACCCTGCAATGATGATTAAACTGTTGTTAAGATGTCTCAGTACAATATTAATGGACACTTGCAGCCATTTAGAGTATTTTTCATGAAAATGGTCAATTAAAATTACCCACGTTATGTGAATGATGTTACAGTTATTTACAGCTATAATTGTTTCATCTATAATTTTACAGCTCTTTGGCCTCGAGACACATAGCAATTTTAATATCTGGTTGCACTTATTTCCAAAACAAATCTTTTAAGGCTTTAACTGTAAAATGAGATTACAGTTCCTGTGACTTTTACTGTAATTTGTCCCTCTGCCATCCAGCACAGGAAAGCATTCAGACAGGGGGGGGTTGGGGCATGGCCGTGGGATTTCCTTGCTCCAAAGCTTGATGAAGTGGTTGAGAAAATGTCAAGGGCTTTACTGAGGACTCAGTTTGTAGCTGTGAAACACGAGGACAGCCCCTCGACATCGACACTATGAGAGGAAATGTGAAAGAGCATGTGTGTGTTTAGCGCGTGGGGTGTGTGGGGGGGGTTAATTTGCCCTGCTTTGCTCTCGCACATTCCCATTTCTCATTATTTATTTAGTCAGAGTACACTCTTAAGCAACGTGACCTTTTAGCAAAGACCGGATTGAAGTGGCTTGCGTTGCCGTCAGCGGGTCCTAAAATGCTTCATTCATACTTGGAGAGGCAATGATGATCTCTGGTGTCATAACCTGTGAAACCACAGGCCAAGCCACGGCAGAGGAGTCACTCCACTTATAGATAGCTGCACTGCAAAATGACAATGAGATAGGAAAAATATGTATGAAAACAATATGGGCTTCTTTCCCGGCAATTAGTCTTGACTGAATCGATGAGCGGCTGGATTGTCTTGTTTTTCGGCATTGCTCTTGGCTCGCAGATGCTATTGGTATTGGTAGACAAGTCATCACTGCGAAAACGATATCAGATTTGTTTAGAAAAGATCTTTTGCAGGGGTCTCTCAAATCCACTGCTTGTGGTAGAAATGTAGCCTCTCAGATTAAGTGGCTCAGCTGCATGTTCACCTCCATCTTTGGAGACATTTCAATGACGATACAGGCTGAGACATTGTTAAAAGGGGAGGGGTGGCGGTGTCCGTTTACCCAGGAGAGAGCCGGTGTAATCCATCAGCCTGGCTGCTGCCCGTTCAGCACAGCCGGCCCCAGCTGCCTACTGCTAACCATCCCTTCACCTCGCGCTGACTTCCCTCCTCCCCCCTCTATCAACATCTCTCTTTCTGTCATTCTCTGCCTCTGTAGACTCGCCGTGTAGCAACACTGTACTCTAAAAGCTCCCCTAGATTTCATAATTTATCATACCTGATATTCTGCAGCTGACCTGAACAGCGAATAGAAAAACCATACAAATAGTCAATGATAAGTGATGCCATAAATACCACATGCTGCCTTGCAGTACGTACAGTAACAAGAAGGTGTGAGGTGTGTGTTCTGCTTAAGTAGATGTCTAACATTTTTCTTACTGTCAACAAATCTCATGTATGGACCAAAACCAACAAAGTGTTAGTCTGTCTCTCAATACGTTGCAGCTTGTCAGTGGAACTCAGCCTGTATGTTCCTACTGAAGATGTAAATCTTTAAAACTGGGTCACAAATATGTGGTTCCATTTTTATCAAAGGCTAAGTAAGTTCCTAAAACAACACTTTGCTGGGGACTGTTTTCAGTGGTGGATTAATACACATTGTACGTCACCAGGTCAGTGTGTGGGATTGACTCAAAATATTGCGGGCTCTAACTTTTAAAGAAATAATTTGACTTTTGGGAAATTTGCATATTTGCTTTCTTGCTGAGAGTTACATAAGGAGATCAATACCACTCTCATGTCTGTCGCCACTTTTATTATTTTAAGCCAAACCACAATATTTTCCTGAACCTAACTAAGTAATTTTCTTGCCTAAACCAAAAGAATTTGTTTCTTGTGAAAACAGAAGTTTATTTTGAAAACGACTGTATGCATGTAACGAACAGAAATTGACACGTGTTGCTGGACATTCGTAGGAAAACGAACGAAAAATGAGGAATAACTTTTTCATAAGATATCATACAAACCGTTGTTGCTGTCTGTCTATGTCTGCTAAATATGAAACTAAAGCCAGCTGATGATTAGCTTAGCTTAGTATAAAGATTGGAAACCGGGGAACAGCTAACTTGTTTCTCTAAGTTAACGCCTAGCAGTGCCTGATAACCACACCAATCAACATCTATACATCTTCAATCCAGTCGGTAGAAAATTTGTTGGTATTATACATTTCCGCAAACCACGGCGTATATTGAATGTCGACGTTTCTGAAACCAAAAATTCTTTTTGTAAATATGTTTCATATGAGCCTTGTATCACGCTTGTAGAAGTACAAGTAACACACAAGTAACAACGTCACGCAACAACGGCAAGTAACGTAACTGCTGCAAATAAATAACAACCGCCCTTAGCGGACTTTCTGACGTAATGTTACGTAACAAGTGTAACGAGCATAAACTTAACGTTTACTCGCGGTTTACTCAACGGTTACAGCAGTCTCATGGGTGAAAGTCCTGTGTTTGTTTGACCCAGCCACCACCACTCCCACCCGCCCTTAGTGGACTTTCTCGCTACTCGTTATTGTACCACGTAACTTTCAATTATGGCAGCTAATGCCAACATTTGGCGACGGGACTGATATCCTATACGTACCAAAACTAAAATGTAAAAACAACAATTTTTGGTTTTATGGTGACTTTTGGAGGTCATTGGAAAAAATATCCCATCATTCAGTACAGTGGTGATTCTTTTGCCGTTAGCTACCAAAGCTAGCTAACAACCACGCTAACATACTGTAAAAAGTATAATGCTGTAGTCATATCATAATAATACTTGGAAGTGTTTGATGAAAAGCCTGAGGAGTTAATTCTTCATATTTGCAAGTAAAACAAGCTAAAGTCAAATAAATTCAGCTACCGAACAACTGAGTAATTAGCGTGAAAGTAATTCCACTCTGGAATTAATGATTAATGTGCAAATGTTTCCGAATTTGCTACCGCAGATTGAACTCATGTTCCATCACCTTGCATGGAATCTCTTTGGTTTCCTGTCCCGGTGAAAGTCCACCACGCCGGCTCTTTCTGCTAAATTTAGCACCTGTTCTTAGTAGCCTCGGTTTCAAAGTGAAAGGTGCACAGAAAAGTAAAAGTGAACAATGGTTTCAGTGTGTGTGCCTGGAAATAAGAGAGCAGCTTGTATCAATTTCTTGTCCATTCAAGGATATCACTTACTGCAACTCTATATGCCGCCATGGGACACTGAGTAGGCGCTGAAGTACTTTTCTCTGTTGTCCAAACTGTGTCTGAGGCTGTGAGGAGTAGGAGGAATGTAATGTTCTGTCCTGTCCTGTAAGGGAAAAAAAACAAAAAAGAAGATTCAAAACGTCAGACAAAAGCTTCATCTTGAGTAATTTGCGGCTGCTTTTTCATTGAGGTCAAGTCTCCTCCAGACAAATGATATGGCAAGAAAAAATATCCCATACAAGTCAACTTATTATGAAGAAATATGAGGGCCAAGAGAAATGATCGCACTCGCTGTATTAATATTTGATCTGTGTGAAATCATTTTAATCTCCTTTTGTAATTAAACTTTTGACAGTCATGTAATGGAGGTTCGGCAAAAGAAATGTGGAAAATATCACATAACTATTTAATTAGTTCCCGAACTCATTAGAGAATTTTCTGCATATACATTGCCTATAAATCTGATGATTCATATGAGCGTGACACGGTGGGTCATTTCAAACAGAAAAAAAGAAAAATGTTTTGCTGTCCTATATGTGTCAAACTTGAGTAATTAAACTAAGTACGGATAAATAATTACTTATCTATTAAATTATAGCTACAAAATGAGGATGATGGAGCTTGATGATCATGTTTTCCTCCTCCGCTGCTCTGATTCTTGTTGCCGGTGTCAGTAGGGACAACCTGTCACAGGGCAACAGGAAAAGAAATGGAGTCTATTCAACAAACACAAAATAGAGCTGTTGGTTTTCCCTTCCCGGCGGAGTCGAGTTCATGGTCAAAACATTTGCTTTCTGAGAGCATGTATAAACTGTGAGTCTGAGATTTGTCCCGCTGTGTATATGGTAGCTCAGATCATGACATCCTCCACGTACCAGTTATGACATTTTACATTTTCCTCCTGACTAACTTGTGTGCAACAGTAGAGTAAGCTTCAGTTCCCAAGATCACATGAAAAATTCACAACCAAATATAAAGAGCACAAAGGTCTTTTAGCCTTAAGGCCTTTACTCACCGGGGGCGTGACAAATAAACAACACGAAAATGTGAAATATACTCTAGGGCTTACTAGGACTTTTATTGTGAAAGGTGAGAACGGAAAGAGTGGATCTGGTCTGCGCTGCCTTTGTCAAAGTTCAAAGGAGCAATTTGCCGTCTTGGTTCGGACTACGGAGCCACCGTGTTGCTGTTCCATAGGCGCCACCCGTTCCTCATAATGTGATTGGTTGATGCCTTTATTCACGGTGCGAAAGCTCAGAAAAATGGACCTTGTTCTGAAAAAAAAGTACGTTGCTTTTTTGCTGCGTTATATTTGCATTTTGTTTGAAAGTACTCATGACAAAAACAACAATTAAAAAAAACAAATATTGATCTGCGAATTGATTACATAAAAAAAAGATGCTGCCGGTGTGTAAAGGCCTTCAGGGCGCTTTCACAAACAAACATTTATTCCATTTTAATCGAACTCTGGTGCAGTTTGTTTAGAACTGTGAACGCAGTTATAGTTCTCTTGAGTCCGATGATTGCTGGGCCGAAGAAAACATACAGAATATGCTAAATAAAGCTCACAAAAATAGTGACGTCTATAAAGTTGTTTGAGATAAACTAGAGGAGAAGGTATTCTTTTGCACGGTAGATCGGTGTCGAGGAAAAGTGGAAAAAACTTCAACAGCAATATATCAAAATCTGCGATTCCCTGCATAGAAGTGACAGCTCTTGAGACGAAAAAGATAAATTCGCTCCTTCGTACACGCCCCTCCGCAAATATTTTTTTTAATTTGGTCTGCTTTAATCTGTGCGCTGTAAAATCGAAACAGACTTAAGAGAAAACGAACCAAAAGTATTAATTTCACTCTGATTTGGACTAACCAAACAGACTTGTGACAGCGCCCGCGGTGGCCTTGAAATACTCGTGTGACCGTAGAAGGATCATGTAAGTGCAAAGTGAAGGAGGAAGGAAAAGAAATAAAATAAGAACTAAGGAGGGATAGAAGGGATTTTTCCCCTCATAGGACACATATTATCCGTGCAGCTGGCCTAAGCAACTCTGTTAAGGCGGTATGGAGTCACTCTTCCCTCTTCAGAGCCCTCCGAGGCTCATTAGGACCTCCCTCATAACTGTAAAACTCGTCATGGTCCGCTCCCTGAGCAGCAAGACTGGAATCTAAGCTTGATGCTAGATGTCTGACTCCTGCTTAATCAAGACATTTTCTTTTTTAGATCTTATGTCTTGTTCTACTTTTCTTACATTTGACTTTGACTCCACCAGCAGCTATACGTTCTGCACACGAGTAGGTCAAAGTCAAATACATAAGCTAAGTAGTATCTTATTTGGAGCAATTATGAATTCTTCGCAAGCCATTACAGAAAGGATGCTCTTATCTATAATGGGACTCTTGTGTTAATGTTGCGAGGTGCACTGAGGATGTGAGCAGGCAGAATAAAGTTCACAGTGGTGGTCATATACAGTGGCTGGTGTCATTGGGAGTAAGTGGACATTATTTGTTTGTCAGCAATTTTTGACGAACATTGATTTGAAAACCTCTGAATAATGAAGGCGCCTGCAATTTATTAGCATCACAATGAGCATGCAGTATGCCCTCTAAACATTTGCAAAATTTATTGCATTTTTTAATAGGAAGTAAAGAAATGAGGCAAGTCAAGTCACTTCAGATTCATTCACATATTATTAAAACAGGATTTGGTGCATCAGAGTGTAATTTCAGAATTAAAATGCACACACTCTGAAATGCAAATGTCTTTTTTCATCCATACATTATCACTACATCTTGACTATAGTGGTACAACATGATGTATTATCTGACTTATTTCCGGTGTATCACATTTTTTTATTAAATTATTATTCAAAAAAGTGTTAATTTCAAGGAGGTGTTGGATAATCATCATTCTTATGATTCTACTTTTTTTTAAGGCATTTCAGTGTAGCTCTAGGGATGGCAATGTCTGTTGGTCGGTTCATCACTTTGGTCCAGACTGAAATATCAACATATTATTAGCATTTTACCATACTCACATTAACATTTTGCTCAAAGCAACATTGTGCCTAATTACAGCCTCACAGAGCCACTGTGGCTGTAGACTCACAGTTTTATTGAAATAGATCATTCTCATCTTGTGTTTGAACCAGGCAGCAGCCTCCGTGTCTGAAAAGTGAAGCCGACTCCTCTGGTTGCAAAAAGAAGTCTGATTATATAGAAGTCTATGAGAAAATGAGTCTACTTCTCACTTGATTTATTACCTCAGTAAACATTGTAAACATGAGTTTATGGTCTCAATCGCTAGTTTTAAGTCTTCTTCAATACAGCATTTAGTAAATTATGGTCCCATTTAGAGTCAAATAGACCATAAAGCAGGGGATGCTTTAGGGCTTTTGTCCGGTCTGGGAGTTGTCCATGTTTTTGTCTTACAACTTTAACCCTTTCACAGTGTGTTTTCAGTTCATGAAAGTTAATTATAATCTTTTTGATTGTCTAAAAATGTCTTCAGTTCGGTTGTGCTTAGCTCCACCCTCTCGTTTCACTTCTGGTTGCAAGAAACCAAGATGGCGACGGCCAAAATGTTGAACTCAAGACTTCAAAACGGCAGTCCACAAACCAATGAGTGACGTCATGGTGACTACGTCCACTTCTTACACACAGTCATATCACAGTGGTTTGAGCCACAATCTTCAACTCTGTTATTATTTTGATACAGTCAAAGAGAGAGAGAGAGAGAGATAAGCCAAGATATAAAGTATCCATACTACACTTACACAGTAATGAGCATGTTATACAGCGCTCCGAACCACATCTCTATAAGCATAACTCTGCCTTATTGAACTTTTTATATCTTAATAGCAACTCATTACTGCTGCCTGCTAGCTATAGGCTACATAAAAAATATCAATCACCAGTGGGTTTCCACCAGGTGAAAATGATTTTTTTGGCCTTGGCTTTCTGAATGAGCGTACGATGAGTTTACATTTCTGGAACAATGCCATGCCACTGGAGCCAGCATGTTGTTCTGTGAAGAATTCCAGTACATTATAGTGTGTGCGCACCAACTAAAGCTATAACAGACAGCAGCTCTGCCCACTGAAATTGAGCTGAAATGTTTGCAACCTCTTTTTTGTAGTGAACAATGCTGTGAGTTCGTCTGCTATGAATCATGTGTGCCTCTTCGAGAAGCTAACACAGAGCCACACATTCATGTTTTGTTAGGAAATACAATGAGCAACCTGTAATAGAGATAGATGGACAGATCCAGGCGTGTAGTTCTTACTGTGCGATCGTGTACTCAACCGCGTTGCCTATTAATCCCAAATACAAAACTGTCAGATAATCTCTGGTAATAAAACAACAGAGGATGTATTTGTAGAGCTGATCCAGAGAGTCTCTGCCAGCCCCCTCGCCGCCGATTGCCAAACACCGTCTCTATCTCCCCGCTGGAGAACATCAAGTGCTTTATTTCATTTGCAATATTGATCTTTTTGTTCTCGAATTGTTTGACGCTCACTCCCATGAAAAGATGACAAACTGCAATCTAATTGATTTGGCTCAGTTAGGAACAGGAGGTTGACTGAGCTTCAGACGACGAGCGACGCTGAGAGGCGGCGTGTTTGCTCAACAGCGTGTTGGAGAATGTTAGAAAATAATACGCATGCGATGATATCATAACCACTATTTAATGCTTCTCTAATGCTCGCTGGCTTAGTGTTGTGAAATTAATTTTTCTATTTGCCAGAATCCGTGTGTACATCCAAAACCAGCGCCGAATGCTTTTAAGAGGCACTTACAGTACGCCGCTTTCATGCCTTTGTCTGCAGGTTTAATTGACACGCGATGAGTAATTGATATAAAAAACGAAGGTGGTGTGGTCATTATCAGTTGTGATGATTCAGTGTATTCTGATAATGCAGCCTGAGATGAGTCCCAGACAATGATGTACATTAAGCTGCACAGTTTTCATTTTCATCCTCAAATACCCCCTCTCCCCCACCCTTTCACAGCCTAATGACAGTTTTATGGGAAACTTCATTAGGCAAAGGGATGTCGAACCGATAAACATCAGCGTGTATTAATTCTGGGATAAAGTGGCCTCGCTGTGGTCCTTTCATGCTGATATCTAGGTTTATTGTAGAGGTTGGGGGTTTGACCGGATAGATGATTTATTGATAATTAATACATGTTTAAAAGCATGCATCTTTCCATCCTTTTCTTCCCCCTCCCTACTCATTCAGGACGTACATCCACTGGGGTTTGGTGTTTTGTTGTACACTCACTGGTCTGCAGACAGCCTAATGAAGAGAAAGCATTACAGGCTGCACCGGCACTGTGGATTGCTAAACAAAGACAGTGATTCATCTGAGCTGTAATCTGAGCAGAGAACACTAAATGAGTGTCTTCTAATGTTAGTCCGATGTATCGGGATCATACAGGCCTTTTTATTAAGTATCAGATCTCTGCCGGTCATGTGGTCCACTTCTGTTATAAGAGAGGCTCTTCCTTGACCGCAGATACATAAGAAGATCCTGCAATTTCATTATATTCTATATGACATGTGCTATTTATTCACTTAATGTTCATAATTTTTTTGCATTTCACCTACCACTATAGGTGCAGTGTATGTCATCCTGCATTAGGTTTTTTGGATATACTTGCTTTCTATCAACATGTTTGCATAGACAAGCCGCAACAATGGTTTATTTAAGAGAAGGGACAGTGAAAATTAATAAATACACATAGTATAAAAAAATGCCAGAATTAGCCAAAAGGCTATTTTTTATCTGTAGTGCCTGGCCAAGGTGTTACAAAAGGCTCCCTAGAATACATCAAAACAGAAACAAAAACAGTCCATGCAGTTAAAAAGGCTTCCTAAAATACATCAGAGCAAAAAAAATAACAAAAAAAAAAACAGGGCATTCAGTTTAAGCGTTGGAAAAGGACACACAGTTATTAAAAGCAGTATAAGCAACAAAAAAGAATAGTGCAATCTCCTCTTATAGAGCCCCTAGTGCAATGTATCCTCATACAACGGTTTGTATGATGTATTGCATAAAGTTGTTCCTCATTTTTCGTGTGTTTTCCTCCTAATGCCCAACACGTGTCAATTTCTGCTCTTTACATGCATGCAGTCCTTCCAAAATAAACTTCTGTCTTCACAGGAAAAAAATTGTTTAGGTTTAGGCAACAAAACTACTTAGTTAGGTTTAGGAAAAGATTGTGGTTTGGAAGTGACGTTACTTAAATACGGAAGTTACGTGATAAATAAATCAACTTTCGCCCCGACCTCCTCCCATGCGGCATTTGGTACTCTTTATACTTCCTGGTTCATTATTATGTGATTATACAAATTGTATTTTTTGGGATATAAACAAATTACAGTACATTAATTTTCATAGGTAAAGCTACGAATGGTGTATGAAACCAGCCTGCCTAGTGACAACATTAGTGTTAGTTCTTCTAGACTACAAGTGGCAGTGGATCTAAGTCATAAATTACTTTGTATACCAAGCACAAGTTTCCATAAGCATACTTGTTGATATACTTGCCTGTGCACATTCAGTGTACCTGTCTCCATCTGTTTATAGGCACATTTTCATTTTTTTGCCGAGGTGGAAAAGTCGGTGTATCGATAGAAGCAAAACGCAAATAAGTGCAATGGAAACAGACTTCGCAAATAAATCATATCGTACATGAAGCATGTGACTTAATCGTCCACTGAAGCTTCACAGAACAGAAATACCACATTTCCAGCATGTTTTCCACATCCTTTTAATCACGTCATTTTGTTGCACCCTCTTCTTCCGCAATGGTTTGTGGCACCTGACTGAAAAATTAGCGCCCAACTCCTAATATTCATATAACAGTAGAGGATGGAAATACACATCAGTTTGCATTTTCGTTTTGCAGATTTTCTGGAAATTTGGATTGACACTTGGCTAGTGATGGGCTAATAGTTATGAAGCAGTTGCACTTTTTTAGTTATAGTGCAGCATGACGTCACCACTGTACAGTAGATGCACTGTTTTTCAGGAAGTGCCAATTTCTTGGGATCATGAAATCACAGCAGTAAAACAGCAACGCCAACAAGATTTATTAATTTTTCTACCACACTTCCAACCTTGTTGTTATCCATCGTTTAGCTTTTGACCTTATACTTCACATCCTGATATACTGTCCCCACTGTCCATGTGCTTAACTGCCTCTTGCAGACCTGCTGATTTCTGATGACACATACAACTAATGCTCCAAAGAAATGAAGGAATCCACGGTAGCCATGATGTGCACACAAACACGTAATTGAAAAAAAAATGTATTAAACATTTGAAAATGCTGCTGGGAAACTGTCACTAAAGGTGCCCCGTGGAGTTTACTTGTCTTCAGTGTTACTCACCAAAACACATTGTGTGTATCTAACACTACTTGAATGCATTTCCTCCCATAAAGAAGTCTTCAGTAGCTATTGGTGACCACCTCAACACCTTCTCCAATGTAATTATTTACACTATGGCAACACTAGCAGATATATGCCTAAAAGCAGCCATAAAAATAAATGTTTGGTGAGTTGATAAAGATGCAAAATTAGTCTGGTTTGGATAAGGTGCAGCTGCTGTATGTTTTATGTCCTTCATCTAGTTTTACAAATTCCTACTAATTCAATTTGAAACCACATGTGACCTCAAGTAAAACCCACAGGCAACAGGTACAACTCTGGATTCTCGCAAGACGCTTACTGTCGATGCCTTATCCTATAAAACCTCCATCTATTACGCTCCGCTGTTTAATGCAGCTGCTCATGATTTCATGGATGAGGACAAATTTGTAAAGCAAAATCCTCTGACAGGTTGAGAACACTTTGATAATCTCCTCGCGAGCAAGTCTTTAAATGAACAGGTGCCAAGATAAATGCACCCTGCAACTATCCTAATGATAAGCAAACACAGGCCTGTGGGATGCTGTCACACGTACAAGGTAGAAGCCTGTAGCAATCCTGGCATCTTTAAGTTGAAGCCTTAAAGGCCTCGAAAACAAGCGTGTGTGCACTGTGAACAACCCCACCACCCAAAGGCGATCTTCAGGGAACTTTAATGTTCTTACGCAACCATTTTAAATTCGTGACTCACCCCGAGGGGTGACAAGAGCATTCCTAAAGATCCCATGATTTTTTGCAGCGAAAAGGCTCTTTTGTATTTGTCTAATGCTCTAGCCATTACCACCGAGTTTGGCGGATTAAGATCATCTGCTACCATACGCTTCCATAAGCGGACAGAGTTTGACTTCCACAGAATGGAGTCCCTGACTGGCTGGATGTATTTATGATGCTTCACAGGCCGGATGCTGAAATGAAAGAGGCACCACTCGAGGGGTTCTCTGTCTTAATCCGTGGACATTATCTCTACACTGTAAGCGGGTCTTGGCTCGTTACCTCGCAGTAGAGAGCCAGGCTGGCAGGGTTGCAGGGAGAGAGGCAGAAAGGGAAGGGGAAGGAGGGAGGGCCTTGCCCGGCCGCCGAGAATGTAATCTCCAGATTAGGGGGCGAGACGAATTCCTGCTGCCAGCCTGACCTTGTCAAGGCAATGGAGGAGCCAGAGTGAAATTGAGATTTCAGGACAGAAGCGAGTCGAGGCGCTTTTATTTTTTTTTATTTTTTTGGAGCGTTAGCGTTTCTCTTTCAAGGGTCACAGCCTTGACACCATGATTCACGCTAAATGCGTGTGGTCACACTGGTAGCACACAAGAAATGCGTGTGTGGGGCAAACTGTTTCTGGCACTGACCATACTGCCTGAAACCCTCGGCGCTCTGTCAGTCTAGTCGGCCTTTATGGGATGAAGCAACATAATAAATGTCCAAAGCACCATAGTTTGTCAGAGTTCATTGAGAGAAATGTTCTGATTGAAATTTTGTATGGCTGCCCCCTCGTAGTCGATATTCGACTAATTGGTCGTTTTGGTCTTATAGTTGACTAGTTGACTTTATGCCTTTTTTCATGCTGAATGACTTATTTCCAAGAAACTTATGAGCACATCTCTGGTAAACACAAGATTTAAAGTGGTGCTTTTGTGTGATTCTTTGTAGAGAAACTCAGTTTTACAGATCTGATTAAATCAACTAATCATATTAGTGTTAGATTAATTAGTTTTAAATCTTTTCTAAGTTTTTTCCATGTAACTTTAAAAAGAAGAAATAAGACATTCTTCTTCTTACAAATTAAAAGTTGAATTAATAAGCAATAAAACACATTCATTTCGGGGGATTTTCTGTTACAACAATGAAGCACACTTTATAATATTGCTTTCACTTTCAGTTCACTGACTTTATTTCTCTTTTCTACGTGCGAATGTTACGCTATGTTTTCGAAGTGGCGGGAATAACCAGAGGCTCCACGATACGATATCACAATACTTAAGTCACGATACGATCTTATTGTGATTTTAAACATTTTGCGAAATGTTGAGTATTACAATAAGATATACTGCGATATATATATATATATATATATATATATATATATATGTGTGTAAAACTAACATGACATAACATGGTGCAAATCGATTCCTTAGGTTTTGGAGTATCATATGATGCCACTATCTTCACTCTAGTTTTAAAAATTGAGCCCGCTACAACCTCTGAAAGACAGAACAGCGGTCGAATTGTTAAGAGGTTAATAGTTTATATCATAAAAGATCGATACTTGACGTCCGTGTATCGATACAATATTGTCACGCAATATATCATGAAACTATGCTGTATTGATTTTTTTTTTCCCGCCTCTATTTTTTTTTAGCATTTAGCATTATACCATAACTGCCACTTTCAGCCACAGTTCAGCAAAAACTTTAAATATTTATGATTAAATAAGCAACAATCAGCTTAGCAAAGTTTAAGAAAACATGTTAAATGCTAAATGATGATTTGTGCATGCAAATACATGACATCACCTTTTTTCCAACTGAGCCCTGCCCACTTCAAACCAGTGAGAAAAGCTTGGACAAAAACAGAAACATAAAAATGTCTCGCAAAATACCCCATACCGCTCAAACTCCCCCCAACAAATTGTGTTCATGTAAGATCTCATTGCTCATTGTATGAAGCTGATTGGGAAAATAAGTCTTACTGAGAAAAACACGGCCTTTAAATGTGTACGGGACTTGTTATTTGTGTGGAAAAAGCTTCCATTAGAAATTTTCTTACATTTTAGTTTAAACATTTCAACTTTCTGAGTGACCTCAATGTCCTTTGATTGTGTTTATATAAGTATGTTCTGCCGCATAGAAACTGGGAAATGAGAATAATGATGCGGCACTCATGTTTGAGCATTTCATTCATTTGACCCGTAATTGCAAAACAACAAAATAATGAGTCTGTCTGCCGCAGACAGACGCGTACGGCATCAGTCGCATAAAGGAAGTGGCGGAAAGCTGCCAACCACCATTGTGCTATTTAGGCGAGATATACTTTTATGGCCTTGTTGGAGGAGAAGAAATCTTCCAATTTTCAATTCAATTATTTACGCAAGGAAACACACTGTGAGCTAAGCTCTTCCGTGCAGGTGCATCCTGTCTGGGCTGAAATGAACAGCGGTGCAAATAATAATAACATTCATAATATACAAATGAATATAGAAAAGTTGGCAGGTTTTACCGGTGATTAGGAATGCCAGCAGCATCGCCGAGAAATAACAAATGTAACTCAACACATAACATGCTTGACATCAAACACAATAAAATGCACCATACGATGCTGTTTAATTGAAATGTCAAACGTTTCTCCTATTATTTTAGACCAAAGGAATGTCTATGAATAGTGCATAAAGGCGGATGTAACTCCTGACAGTTTGTATTTACCGCAGCTAAAAGGTTTTTCTGTGAGAGACGTACACCGCCCTGGGGCAACACACTTAGATAAATACCACAGTTAGATAAATACCTGTAGGTTGAGCCACTAACATAAGAAAATTGTGGCATGAAAGACCTTTTTATGTACAATTAATTCTGAAGCACCAGTCAGTTCCGCTAAATTGAACCAAGACATGGGGTTATATGGCTCCGCTCACTCTGTGAAAGAAAACACAGGTTGGGTTTTTCATTCATTTCCATGCTAACGGTCTCATCCACAGCTTCTGCTCACAGCAGGAAAAGGTGTCATTAGATCTATAATCCAACGTCTGCGTCGATTTAAGTGAAAGTGTGAGACACAAACTGGTGACAGAATACCCTTGAACATCCAAAGCCACTGTGAGGTCTTGGGTAATTAGAGTTGGAATCAGTGCATACACCGGGGACAATGTACTTCTCATTATATTTGTTAGCTGTGAACTTTTGCTCCACACATATTGTTTACCAATGTGGCACCACTAAGAGCAACCAGACTGCCTTATTAAAGAACTGCTGACCCAATGCTATTTTTCACATTTAAATTAAAGCAACACTGGCTCTTACCACTGTGATATTATTGGTAATCAGTTACGGGAAATGAAACTAAGATAATTAAAAAAGTAAACATTTCCTTTATTGCAATGTAAAGCAATTGCTTCCAATAGCGTTGTCGGTTAATAGATTGGTGTTTGCATTTGGGGGTATCCTCCAGCATGCATTGGGGTGAATTAATGAGCATTCCTATTTTCTGGATCTGTTTCATAGGAACAGTTCAACATTTTTGGGTAATATGCTTATTGGATTTCTTGCAAAGATGTAAGGCCTTTAAACAAATAAACAACATGAAAATGCTAAATGCTAGCCTTTTCGTATGTAAATCCACATAATTGTGAACCAGGACATATAAAGAGCGCTGCATACATTAAAAGAAAAAGAAACCAATACCCTGCAATAAAAACAGTTCACATTAATTTTGTTTGCATTATAGATCAGAATGAGGCATGAATACATTTACCACATGTATAACAGAGTGGCACATGATCCTACTGTAGATGTGGATCTCCCTTATGTCTTGTCCGTTAACAAGGGATACAACCGATGTGCAGATACTGTATTTATGATGTATCGCACCCCTCGACATGGAATTGGTAGACTTAATGACCCAATTGCCTCAGTCCCCAACTCCACTTTCCAGCACGCAGCTGAAGTCATGCATAATCCCACAAAATCTACCCAGCTTATGAATTTTAAATGGGGAGGCCTAAATCACAGAGCTGCTTTTAAGAGAATCCATTTCTAATAGAAAAGCAGACAGCTGGGATGGTGTCCCGTTGTTGGGTGGCGCCACACAGGCGGACGCATTTTATAGGCTGTATATATATTTTTAATGTGTGCAAAGGTTGTTTGACATATTTGATGGAAGAGAAACCCTTAAAAAAAACTCCACCAAGATGCGCCCGGAAACCAGAAAGGCAGACACTGTTAGTCCTCTTTAAGGTTTATTACAACTCTGGTATTCTGTGAGTGGTTATTGGAGTCACCAAGTTAATTGTTCTGATCTGGGATTGCCATTCAGCGACAGTGTTGGCTTAAGAAGCTAAGCAAAAATATGAAATTCAGCCTTTTAAAGCCAATATGTCTCAGCGGCTGAGACACCCAAATGGAATGACCGAATGAAATATTGAATTTTCTGACTCTCTGGTGTATGTGCTCTGGAGGAGCCCCTTGCCCTATATATTGTTGCATATGTATGTAAATCCATTTCCCCTGATGAGGGCTGTCGTTGCTGAAACATGTTGGTTATTCAAAGAGCAGCTGGATTCTTTACATTCCTCCGTTTTAATTTGAGTCATGGGAGCTGCCAATGTGCAAATACACACGGTATTTTATCCTTTTTATTTGCCCCAAAAAGGTTTGAGACATGTACTAAATTATAATTATGGTTTATTACAACATAGGTCTTATCTTCACTGTACTGGCCTTTAAGGTTGGCATGCTTAAAACAAAATGTCTTCTCAGTGTAAATATGTTTAGAGCTGTTACGAACGGCCACACTTCAAGGCCATGGGGGTGAAAAACCTGCTGGTATAGAACAGGGCGAGATGCAATGAATCGTACAAATGGGGATAACAGCACATACTTTTCTGCTGTCTCCCCTCAAAGACAGTCATGGTGTTGCACTCAGTCGTACACATAAAATGTTATTGAAGTAGGAGTGTGAAGAGTAAAAAAAGAGAACTTGAGAGAAAAGAAACCCAGGTTCGTCAAACTTATTGGAGGAGAAAACAAAGATGAAGTAAAGTTTTACCCAAATTCTCGTTTGAACTTGTTTACTTAACATAGTTGTTTGGGCCAAGTGCCATGTATTGAGAGAGCTGGATGCGGCGCGGACAATTTGTCCCAGCGGCCTCTCTCAATAGTCAACGTTGATTTATATGACATGTAACTTTCATACTTAAGTAACACCACTGCCGTAGTTATTTTAACCCAAACCACGATCTTTTCCTAAACCTAACCAATAAGTTTTGTTGCCGTAACCTCACCAAGTGTTACATGTGAAGACGGAAGTTCATTTTAAAAATACTGTATGCATGTAACATGTGGAAATAGATGCATGTTTCTGGACATTCGTATGAAATTCGAAAAATTGAGGAGCAACTTTTCATAAGATTTGCAGTCAAGTGACTGGGCGCCCTCTTTGAATCCGTTATCCAGTTATTATAAAGCACACATGTGCAGTTTTGAGGGATTGTTACCAACATTTCAGGTGTTCTCGCTTTCTGTTTTACCTCAAAATAAAGTGGTTTAGGTAATTTGCTCTATGTAACTGAAACTGTTGCGAACTGTGATATTGTTTACAATCTGTCGAATTGTCTGACCGCTCGTGTATTTCACCCTGTCACACTTTGTTTTAGCCATGTCACCGTGTTCCCAAATGATGGCCAAAAGTAGGAAAATAATACCCAAGTTGTAGTAACCCAGACTTATCATTTAACCATAGTTATATTAAAGCATTTCGGAGTCTCAGAAACCAAAAGGATTCAAGACTCGAGGAAGTAAAGGAATGTAAATCCAGCTGCTCTTCAGCAATCAGAATAACTGACATGTTTCAGCAGCAACAGCCCTCATCAGGGGAAAAGGATGTACTTACATATGCAACATATAGGCCAAGTGGCTCCCCAAGAGCACATAGAGTCAAACATGACATATCTTAAGGAAATCTTCAAATCTGAATATTTCATGTATTCCTTCCATGTGAGTAAGCTGAGACACACATTGGCTTTAAAAGTTTTATCAACCCTGAATTTCTTTTATTCTTCATTGTTGTTGAATGGAAGGTATGTGTTCACATTAAGGACAGCAGCCATCACAACCTCAGAAAGAGACTTTCTAGTGATATTTTTCAATGAGTTCCAGGATTCGGAGTCGCTGATTCAATAAAGGTATGTGTTGTGCCTCGCAAATGGCCAAATTAGAACGCGCTATTCACTATCCATTTGCAGCCGGAAGAGAGGAGTCTCATAGAGCTGGAAGGGAGAGGGGAAAAAAAGAAAACAACAGGCACATTGTGCTCGTGTCGGTGATGCATGTTTAAATCTATTTCTTTTGAACACTTGGTAACGACTCGGAGATGGAGGTGGCTCTCGGTTCACATTTTCTCCCTCATAAACTGCGGCACAAACGAGATCTTTTGAAAGAACTGCGGTTAGTGGATTCACACCAGCTGATTGTGTTTTGCCATGTTTAGAGGGTGAGCTCATTTGAAGCTGCTGTTTGGCTGCTTATTGCACCTGCTGATTGATTACCGTGCACTGTTTGGGTTTATTTGGACTTGAAATGCTAAAATTTTCTTTGCGGGCAAGTCAGTGCTGTAAGCTTTAAAAAAAAAAATGATTTGCAGTTGAAACACAATCTCAGTCACAAACTCCCAACACATCAGAGCCTGAATGTTTTGAGGACAACGCCTGGTGGAAGGAGGAAACTCTGTCCTGGCATGTTGCTAGGCGATGCATTAATATTAATGTTGTCTTTTTCTCTGAACGTGTGCACTCTCTGCCCCCCTTGGGATAAAGCGAAGCTTAAAGATATCTCCATCTCACTGATAATTCTTTTATCCTCGTTAAAACTCATATCAAAGGTTTTAATTACATTCCGCAGCATTGCTGCAGAGCTTTGTTGAGACAAATCACTATTGCCTTTATAGTTTCTAGTTTGCAGTGCTGATAGCTCAGTTCATTTGTGACCTGGCGTAATTGAAAAATGTGTATGTGGTGTGCTTGTGTTTGAACATGTGAGCGTGTTTGAGTTTATCATGTTTTCAGATTGAATCATAATTTATTTTGCCTGAATCTAATTACCATCACATCTGATTCTGAGCCGATCTTCAAACATCTCTATTAAAACGTGAACTGCCAAGCTAAAGCGTCATGACTTCTCTGTTTTAATCTTCCATTCGAAAATGAACAGGAGAAATAAATCTGTGATGGAGTTCGCCCTCTGCCTCACCCTTTCCCCTGCTGGGCTTTTAGCCTGAAGTCTTTGTCGTAGCCTCGGCCGCACCTCTCCGCTGCCCTCTCTGCAAAACCATTTTCCTGGCACTGAAACACAGATGTTATCCATCTGATTAAACGTTCAAGGTTACATCTCCAAATACATCAAAGTCTACCTCTCCCATAAGAAGAAGCGTGACAGCCAACATTTTTGGTAGCCTGGAGGTGCAAGCTCCAGTGTCCTCCCCATCATTTATTTTTTCTGTACTAGTAAATTGGTACCTCTGCTCAAATTAAATAATATTGTAGTGATCGAGACTTAGCCAATGACGCTGAAGGGATCTAGCATCCTTTGGTTACAAGGCTTAAAAGGGTTGAGCAAATCTGCAGACTACCGCCCATGATAATGAGAAGTCAACTAAGAGAAAAGTAATCAACAACAATTATGATAATTTGATGAATCATTCACTGGTTCCAGCTTATCAAATATGATTTTTTGTTTTACAGCATTGCATTTGAAGACATCACTTGGGGAAATTTGTACAGGGGCCTTTGTAATTTTTTCTTACTTTTTATAGACAAGCAGATTAAATCAGATCAAAGCAATAGTTGAATATTTTGGGAACTCGGTTTACTTTCTCTCCAAAAAGTGACAGGAGGAGATTGATGCCAATTTCATACTTCTGCATTAAGTATAACACTGCAATTCATTTTATAATTGATTAATCTACTGATTCTTTTTTTATTTATTTTTTTTATTTATTTATTTTTTTAAGTTAATTCATTTTTCATCCAGTTTTATTTTGTATTTATTTATTTGTCCAGCCAGCAGTCCAAGACCCAAAGATAGTCAATTAAAAGTTGGAACCAAAAATGTTTGGAAAATTTTCTGAAGCTATTGATAAACAATTTAATTTTCAAAATTGATGCTGATTAATTCTTCAATGAAGATTTGAAGCAGGGGAACAGCTACAGCCTAGCTCCGTCCAAAGTAGGGCTTGGCAATATGATGACATATATCATCAAAACGATATAAAAATGTCTATCATATATATTTTTCTATATAGTTTCTATCGCGATATATGGTAGGCATATAGTTATTTATTTTTTCCTCTATAATTTCACTTAAAACTGTTTTGTTCATTTTACACTCAAGTTCTTAAAATGAGAAAATACTCACTTTTCATTTGCCAAGAATTTAATTCGCACTGGAGTATACAGAAATAGGCATTACCATGTGATTATTTTATATAGACCAGAAAACATGCTATATTTTAATATATATTGTTATAGAGATATGAAATGTCCTATATCAAGATCGAAGATTGTTGCCATATCGCCCAGCCCTAGTCTAAAGTTTAACAAATGTGCCTATTAACACCTCTAAAAGTCACTAATTTACTATTTTTTTAATCTGTGCAAGAAGAAACATGTCAAAACAACAGATTGTAAAATGGAGTTATGTGCTGGTGCTATTTCTTGGTGAACAACAGCTGGGTGCAGTGACTGGATGCAGCTTTTCTGAGTCTTATACTGTGGCACACCGTTGTGCCAAACATCAATACCAAGACCTGTGCTCAAAGTCGTTATGCTAAGCTAGGCTAGCCATGAGAATGTTATTGATCTTCATATCTCTCGCCTGAAAAGAAACAGAATAAGTGTATTTCCCAAAATGTTGAACTATAATGATTTTCATTAGTTGTCACCCCAGGCATTTTTACTTGTCTTGTATATTTTCTGCTTGTCAACACCGACTCATTACTTTTCTTCTTCCTTCTTTCCAGAAATCGAAAAGGTTCAGAAAGACGAGGGGAAGGAAGAGGAGAAGTTCATCGACGTCGTCATCAACAAGAACATGAAACTGGGCCAGAAAGTTTTGATACCAGTCAAGCAGTTTCCTAAAGTAAGTGCTATAGCACCACCGCCGGAGACTTCTCCAAGAATGTCATGTTCAGATAGAGAATTTTAGATTGTGATATTTATAGATAATGAAGCCAGCTACAGTAGCTCTGGTTCTGATTTAGATTCCTTACAAGAGCCACTTGACACTTTTTTGTTGATGCTATGTTATTAGATGTAACATATCTGGAGGACGGCGTGCAGGCAGAGCGTTGGCTGACAGAACTGGGGTAGAACTATATTAGGAATGTTACTTCCTGTCTGAAGAGCTGTTTCAGCTTTTTAAATATTACATGTGTAAAGCCTCTTTCACACATAGTTCTCGATAAATTACTGGGGTAACCTTCCGGGCACCGTCTGTGATTTTCACTATTCACACATGCACTACAGGCTAAAAAAAAAGTTTTTACCGGCTGTACAGCCCCGTCTGTCTCTCTACCGGCCCTCTCCGTGTGCCTGGCATTCGAGCTGCGCATGATAGCGTGCTGTGTGCGTGTTCTGGGACTGGGCTCACTGGCCAATCACAAACTTGTGCTTACATCACAGTCTACGCCATAGCCTACTCCGTCGCTACTGTTGTACAGTAAAACTGTGGATTAATTGTTTTGAGCGCCACAACCCCCTGCAGTTGACTCGTTTCACTATCAGAATTTGTTTGGGTTGCAGTAAATACAGTACATATTAGGGATGCTAAATTTGAAAAATGTTCTTAACTGATAACCGACCTTCATTAACCGATTATTAACCGTTAACCCACAAGATTTGTGCCTCGCATGCAGCGGTGCGCCAGCTGCAGTGTACGAGCACAACAGACAACTGAGTCCCCAATTCACCCGTCCACGAGCGTTAACTTAGTAGCCACGGTGATGCGTGTAGTCTCGCGGACATGCAGCCACTTTCCCAGTAAAGGTCTCCACCGCACATTTAGTTTAGTTTAGCAGGTTGTCAGCTGTGTGTCTGCCCGGCATTACTTTAGCGGGTGTCCGACAAACAGTGTGTGTATTTGTGCTACGTTAGCGGCTCTAGCATTGCCGGAGGCTTCGTGCTCGCCGCCGCCACACACATACAGTCTGTCAGCGCGGCAAAACTTTAACGAGTGTCCGACAGGCCATGTGTGTGTGTGTGTGTGTGTGTGTTGACGGTGAGTGTGAGGTTGTTGGTGGTGTTATAGCTGTGAACGTAGGTGTAGCTTGTGTACAGTTTATTTGTCGGTGAATAAATGCTACGAAACTACAACTCCTCCGCTCTGCTTAATCGAGCTGAGAGAGACCGGAGCCAACTTCCTGTATCACGCAACTCCGGCTCCGCCTCTTAAGGATGGCTGTGAAGGTGGACCAGCTTTTCTCCTTAAAGAGACGAGCTGCTCCTCTGAGCAGCTCAGCTTTTTAGTTAATTATTAATATTTTTTTAAACCGTTTTAACCGCTAGCATTAATCGGTTAAAATGCTTAATGTTGATTAACGGTTAAACGGTTAATTATTAACATCCCTAGTACATATATTATTACATTAACACCCCCCTCCCCGTAACTGACTGTCATATCTATGTTGCATTAGGGCTACGTGTCTAAGTTGGCCAGAAATTACATTTGAATATTCGTTATAAAAAAATCCACAAAGGTTCTAACTATTGGAATTTCTATTTTTGCATATTATATCCAACACAGTGCAGCACAACTGAACTTTTGTCAGACGCCCTGTTTCTTTTCATTCCTATCGCTCGCTTTGAGCGCCGCAACGGAAGAGGAACGGCTGATTAGTGAAGTTGAAATGAGGAATCATCAATACGATACCGTCTCATTTTTTCACTACAAAAACCTAGATAAGGAGGCAGCTTGCTGGATGGAGAACGCCTGAACATTTCCTACTTGCTGTATTGTGTATATATAAAATGTGTGTTTTCTGTTTGAAAAGTACAAAGGTAGTATGATAAAAGATGGGTGATACTTGCTAAGTGGTTATGTCTCCAGTCTGATCCGGAGCTCACACCTGATAGGTACGTGGTTTGTTTATATGACGTAACGTAACGCTTGCTGTTAGGATGCAGTGTCACTCTCTCTGTGGCTGAGTTCTCTCCATCATTACGGATGTTTTTGAATTAATCCTCGTTCAGCTTGACCTAACGTTACATTTCGTTTTCAATTAATGAAATTTACGTGCGTTCAATGTGTGCGAGGCAAACAGCCGCGGTAGGACTGCTTTTTTTCACAATCCAATATTAATTTTCACATTCAAATATCTGTTTTTCGGTACTATTCGGATATATATTTGAATTTAGAATATTCATTGACAGCCCTAATGTACATACGTCATCAACCCTCACCGACCCAACAACATCATTGGAGTCTTGTGATTGGTTCGCTCGCTCCATGTGAAAGCGTCTTCCGTCAGATGTTACTGCTTTAATTGCCGGCATTTTCCCTGACATGTTACAAGGTCTTAAGTTGGGAAATTGGCGGTACACATTTTCCGGAGTATGGATCTCTGCTCCCATTCACACATGACACCATGCGGGAAATGTTCCTGAACATTTCAGGGATAGACTGCATGTGTGAAAGGGATATTATTCACATACACACACCTCTCTATTACGCTGACCTTGGTCAATGACGCTTTGATGTCTGGGTATATTAATTTGTCAATGAATATTTATGAATATATGATTCAAAGGAATTATCTCACAATGGATTTCATTTTCTTGAGTGTGCAGTGGATTGCTTATGATTTTTTTTTTAGGCACTAGTTCTTTTTCAAGTTCTCAAAGTCTTTTTTTTTCATGAAAATGAATAGCCTGTAGGGCGAGAGAACGACGGCAATGCGGCACATAAGTCACATGTATAGAGTCCTAGACAGTCAGCTTCACGATGACCTCCACATGAAGCCGTTTTGAGCGATAACACTGTTACCACATTTGAGAGCACTTCAGCCTCGCCCACCACGAGGAGCCTTCACCGGCAGCAGCGTTTATTGGTGCCTCGCGCTCGGTGCATGACAGGGATTTCCCGCTGGGAGCGCGATAGGGAGGCTGGTGTAAAAGTGAGAGGGCCGCTCTTAGACGGGAACATCACTCAAGTTTTCACCTCAGCCCTCCAGGGGGAAGGACAGCGGTAACCTGCAGTATGTGGATAGAGAGGACAGCAGGGAGGGAAACACAGCACAGGAGTCAAACACCGAACCAGTCTGGAGGTGTATTCAGGTTTAGTTTTCACCAAAACGTGCTTTTTTTGCTCACTAGAATTTTAATGTCCTACACAGTAAAATAATGCTAATATCAGTTCAACATGCAGGGTGTAAAAAAATAATCCACACCAAGCATTTAATTTAACATTTGATGGTACCTAACATAGCTGTGACGAACACATCCTCAGTCAACACTCTTTAATTTAAAATAATTGTCACTGAAAAATCAAAACTTGTGAGCACTGGGAATTTGTCTGGGTGAGAAAGCAGGAAACCATAAGAAAGGAAACAATCACTGATATTATAAAGTAGTGATCTTTGCAAATGCTGTCCCTTCAAAGATGACGTCACACAACTTAGACCAGTTTGATACCAGGCTGCTTGTTGTGCTGACTAATTCTGAATTTAGTGCTGCATCTTGCTAGCTAACGTTTTTTTAGACGCTACACTAGCTTACATAGCCATTGTTTGATCCACATTTCAGTGACTATTTATCGATGTGTAGTTTGGACCTTAAAAACTGAAATATAGTCATAAGACTGTTGAAACAACGGGTAACGTAGACTAATGGTGTTCTGTACACTTTTTTCCCTTTAGTGCACGCAAACTCTGTTGCCTAGAGCCAGACAAGCATGTTTGATTGTTCAATCTCCAGGGGATTATCCATTAGACAGTCTACACTTTGGTTGATGTCTTTTGGACCAATAGTTTTTGAGAAAAATGGGGAAACGTAACGCCTCTGCCTGTTTACGGAAGATCATTAACCTTAACAGTGTTCCACACAGAGCGCATAACATGATTTCAACGGCGATTAATGAAAATTTCGAAGGTTAAAATATTAATTTGATGTAAATAAACGTAAACTTTATTGACCTTTTTATTAATTAACATGGCTGTAGCATCATCATCGCACGCAGGATTACGTGCAAACAGCGTCTGCGTCGACAGGCTTGCTGCTGCAGTCTGAATGGTGCAAGCAGTCATTGATGTTAAAAATGCCCATTTCAAAGCATTTATTCAATAAAAGGTATTATATTTAATAACTTGTGATGACATAATAATCATTTCATACAGACTACAGTACCACGATAAGCATAAATTAAGTCAAAATGTAAATTTTCACCGCTCTAATCATCTCACCTCTCAAGCTGCAGTCGGGACTGGAGCTTCCCCTCCAGGCGCTGTGGGCGCACCTCGTAAACTTGTTGAAACCTGAAAGGAACAAATGGCGTGGAGGTCTCTTGCTTAATCGGGAATGAAAGATGGGGAACTGAAGATGACACACATATAATTTTTATTCACGACCTGGACGTATTTATTCAACGAACGGAACATTGTTAGTGCACTGAATATAGTTACTGTACGTTATATATAAACCGTAAACATTTAAAAAGTTTGATACCAAATTTAGCCTATTAATACTTTTAATATGGATGAAATGTCTTTGTACCTGCTAATCACTGGATACTAAGCTTAGCGAGTGCTTCTGCATTAACTCTGAGAAAGAGAGCCATTATATCAGCAGGTATTGACATGCACTCTGATGAAGAGCTGACATTCATTTAATGCTGAATCCTGAGGGCTGTGGATGTATGTAGGTAGTGTCATCTGGAGGCTGATCTAAGTCTCCCAGGTTCACAGCTAAACAGATTTGCTTTGACAGCTTTGATAAGTAGAGCCACTAATACGCTGTTTAGAGCTCCAACAAGCCACCGAAGGAAGACAAATTCAATTTGTTCTATCTGACAGGTAGCAATGGCAAGAGTGATCGGTTTGACTTGAATGGGTTTTTCTCCTGAGCCGCGAGCATCACCTTTTGGCTTCTGGCATTGAAGTGGCACAGACATTTTCCAAATAGCCATTTAGCGGCACGTGCGGAGAGGTTAAATCCATCCTCCGCAAACATAGCGTTTTATCAAAATGAAGCGGGCAAGGACGCCACGCAGCAAAGTTCCAGGCCGCTGATCCTCTGTGATAAAACGGAGCTGTTCCTCGGCGATGATTTTTAACACCCAACGCTGATGAATTTTTCCAAAGATATCGGCAAGAGTGATGATATTAGGAGTGCTGTGTGGTGTAGTTCTGTTGCGTAATGGGCATTTCAGTAGTGGAAGCTCTGCAGCAAACAGTCTTCTAGATGCTCTTTTTAGAAAATCCTTGGCAACAGAAATAGAGAGCCCTAAGATTTTAAATCATGATTTAACCAGTATGACACATAATGTCACACCTACTCAGGAACTAAAAATACCCCACCTTTTGAACAAGGATGCACTATCAGCAGCGCTCATCTGTACATTTGCCGGATCTGTGGGCTCCCCCTCTCTCAGAGAGCATCTTTTGGCAGAAAGCACCGCAGGCCATTAGCGAGGCGTAAGGAGTCCCACTGGTTTATTTCCAGTTCAGACTGTGGCTTTTCTCTGCGTTGGGAGCGGTGATTTATCCTTCTGCTGTCGTTCCCGTCCTGCTGTCCTCAGCACAATCACTGTGCGCTGGCTCTCTGTGAGCACACCTTTCGCCAGGCTCGCAGTATTACATTCAGCAAATGATGAAAAGATCTCAGATGTGCCACCATCCCCCCTCCTACACCCGCTTCATGTTAAGTGTGATTAATCATACATCCTTTCTCTCCTTGTGTCCGCTGTCGTTCTAATCATCCAGATGACTTTTTTTGTGTTTTAGCTGAATACGGTGCATTTCTCCTTTTTCTGTATTTTATTTGTTTTTATTTTTTGTGCAGCTAACACCACAACCTGTCATTAAACGCATCCGCTTTTATTGTGGTGATTATAGACAGCAGCAGCAGCAGCAGCAGCACAATCCTCTCACACAGTTTAATGACATGAACCAGTACAGGAGGAGCCCATAATCCCTCGTGATAACTAAAGCATTAGCAAAACCCCGTAGCATCAATCACAGTAGGAGTCGGGCGGATTTTGATTTCTGATAAACACCAGGGATTACAGTTATGTGTTCAGTAAGACTCGTATATATATTTGGAGGATTGTCCATATGAGCCTCTGCAAACGCATCGACTGGGCGGTGATGCGTTCAAATGTCCAGATTAAGACTTCTCTCTGACATTTACTGGTATTACTCAAACAAATATGCAGCGAATCTGCCTGATCTCATTTTAAATAGTCAGGAACTTTAAATGGAACAAATACCATTACATCATGTCACTCTATTGTCTATAATACTGGCTGAAGTGGCTCAAGGCAGTGTGTGCTCGTATGAGAACACACACAAAGTTGTACCCACGACTGGACAAATAAATTATCCAGGTAGTAATTATGTTTCCCTTCAAAACACAAGTAGTGAGTAATATATAATTGTATATCATAGAAATTCTAGGAGACAGACCTCAAGCAATACAGTTGTATTGTATTAAGGCCCTTACCATGGTAGCTAGTTGAAATTGTGCTTTAGTTGTGCCTTTTACCATATACTCTCAAACTAAATCACAATAAATCTAATTGACACAAATTGCACAATCGGGGCTTGTGGGGGCCCTTTGGGGATTTGAGGCCCTGGGGCAGTTGCCCACTTTGCTCAGTCGGTAATCCAGACCATCAAGTTTCTAGCAGTAGTAATGTCCAACCCAATCTCACGGGAAGGCGTATGAATAGCGCAGTATCACAAGGACATCCCGTTTGTCATGAGGATGCATTTGCATGTCATTTGTACGTCAAGCAACAAAACTATGGTAACATCCGCAGACTTAGTTAGATTTAGGAAAAACGTCATGGTTGGGCTTACAATAAGTATGTAAACTAAGTAATATATATGCAGAAACAACTTAATATAAGTACGTAAAACACGTTACTTAAAAACATGCAACAAACATCACTAACGTAACTTACAAAACAAAACACTGGTTTTGAACACCGGTCTCCTGGTTGAAAGTCCTGTGTGTGTTGGACCTGTTGGAGAGACAACAGGAAATGAGGGAAAGAGAGATTTAACCATAGAAACTGTCAAAGTTAACGCGATAATAATACATTAATGCAACTTTTTAGGTTGTAGCGGGCTCAGTTTTAAAGCTAGAGTGACAATCCTGGCATCATATAAAACTAGAAAAACCTAAAAAAAACATCGGTACCATCCATGTCATACTAGCTTGTCAGGAAGGAGGTTACATAACGCTCCAAACTTACGCTAAATTTTTGGCCATTTTCAAAGGGGTCCCTTGACCTCTGACCTCAAGATATGTGAATGAAAATGGGTTCTATGGGTACCCACGAGTCTCCCCTTTACAGACATGCCCACTTTATGATAATCACATGCAGTTTGGGGCAAGTCATAGTCAAGTAAGTCCACTGACACACTGACAGCTTTTGTTGCCTGTTGGGCTGCAGATTGCAATGTTATGATTTGAGCATATTTTTATATGTTTTTATGCTAAACACAGTACCTGTGAGGTTTTCTGGACAATATTTGTCATTGTTTTGTGTTGTTAATTGATTTACAATAATGAATATGTACATATATTTGCATAAAGCAAGCATGTTTTTTTAGGGCTTTTTGTTGTCTTTATTTGACAGAGATAGTGGTAGTAATGAAAGGGGGAGAGAGAGAGGGGACGACATGCAGCAAAGGGCCACGGGTCGGATTTGAACCCTGGGAGAAATAAAACTGATGTGGCAGGGGAGATCAAGAAGTCATGGGTTTATATAGTCGACTTCCACCAAATTAGAATTAAAAAAGACAATTTAAGAACATGAATTAATAGAAAAGTTTGCCAATGAACGTCACATCTTTACATTTCGTTTGCCTTTAATTAATTTTTGTTTGGAATGACAGGATGATTAAATTAGAACCACAGGACATTTGTTGTATTAACGCACATTGTTTACAACATCTGACATTCAATCATACACATTTTGAAATTAATTAAATCTTTAATTAACATTAAGTTTTCAAATTATGTCGGAGTTTCTTCAGGTGACCTGGTAAGTACAGAGTAACGATGCAACGTACTGTTTCACAGTCTAATCTTTCCATTACTGCTCCTTTATGCCTGATGTGTGCACAGTTGATATGGCTCCTGTATACACTATGATACTGAAAGCAACACAGCCACGCTTTGTTCTTGATAAGAAAACCAGCTTTTCTCCTTGTTCAAGCATATTTATCCATCAGTGTTAGAACACTGTTGGTAGACCGAGCGAGGACTGAGATATCCATTCAAACATCCCGGACGCCGTGTGCGAAACACAACCTGTCAGAAGGATGGAGCGGGTGCACAAAAGCTGTAGTAACGCGCCGGCGAGATGTCGGCTGTGTGATCTGGCCCTGCAAATCATTGTTCAAGAGACGCCACAGCTCAGTGATCAAGGCTCTATCCAGGTGGAAATGATGGATGCGCAGGACATCGGTTAAACTCAGCACATTTAAAACATTTCCTGACAACCTCTGTACGCCCCGGCGCTAACGCTTGTCTCCTTTGATGATCCTTTTGTAAATTTGAATACATCAGACGCAGGACTTGTTTGCTTAGATAACTTTAAATTGAATTTTTCCTGACCCAACAATTCGTGCCCTACTCAATACACATGCAGTTAATTAGTGTGCACATTTCTGTGGCGGTATTGCAATGTTTCAGGTGGTGTACACCAAGTTCTCATCAAAGTCCACACACTCTAACATGAAGGCGGACATGTCTTACATATTCATCACTCCAAGGTTATAACATTGCAGGAGGCCACTTTGACTGCAGGGTTGGAATTAGCACAGTGGGGCATGGTATTTACGATGAGACGGGCTGAATAGGGCGCTGTATGATCACACCCAGCCACAGGACTTGGGGTAATTATAAAAAGTTGAAGGAACATACAGTAGCTGAGAGCAGCTGGAGTTCAGCCTGGCCAGGATAAAAAACCCAACAGTCACTTACTGCATTAGAGCGAATCACTGCAGCTCGCCTCTCAAATCCCTCACCCAGGAATTGGCAGGAGCCTCCTAATAAGCACTTGCTTTCTGAACAAAAGGCAGGAGAGATATAGGTGAGGTGCAGAACCAAACTGGCTGTTTTTTTTGTTTTTTTTACCTCCTGCTAGCTAATTGATGACCTAGATAGTTGAGGGAGACAGCTGTATAACTCACTGGTAAAGGAAAACATGGCGAGGGGGGAGAAAAGCATCGCTCTCCTTTTGTCTCCCTGACCATCTCCGGCTGCTGGTGGAATTGTGTTTAGCCCGTGTACGGCTTGTATGACTTTGATGGGTGTCTGCGCACAACGTACCCCGTCACAGTAATGCATAACATTTGGGTTTTTATGGCTAAAAAAGCGGTGACCTTGTGAAGTAATCTAAGCCGGGGAGCCTTTGATAGACGGAGACGCGCCGGAGGCGGTCAAGTTCAATGTTAGCTCAAACATGCACATTATGATAATGTTGCACATTGGAAATTCATATTCAAACATTCAGGAACATGCACTTCAACAGATTCAGGAAATGTTTGAGCAGATATCAGTAAAGTAGAGTTCTGATTTCAAGAAAAAAATACATTATATTTTATCATAAATTGTCACATTTACAAGGACATTAGTGCATGGTGTTTCCTTTTTCACGTTGACTTATTTCTGATTTGTTTGAGCCAAATATGTAACAACTTGACCAGTTTAGGACTCTGCTTACTGGACTGCACTTTGAGGCTAATTAGTTGCTTGAACTGCTGGTTAGATGCTATTGATTGTTGTATCTGTTCTCAGTTTAAAGGGGCACTCCAATTTTACATTTACAAGTCAGTTTACTAGTCATGGGGAGTTGTACACTGCCTGTAAATAACAGCAGTATAAAGTATTATGTATCTCTGGAGAGAGATTTATCAAGTCTGAGAAAAATCTGACATCACATAGGTGACTGTTGCATTGTGGGAAATATGGATGCAAAACCGAACTGTAAAAACAAACCGTTCACTGACGTACAAACCGAACTGTGGGCTTGTTGAACCGTTGCACCACTGTTAAAACAGGCCTGCCTAATTATGTGATGAGGTGCCAAAGAAATAGAAGAAGCAGTTTTCTGAACATAGGCTTACCTGATCATTAAGTAGCCTTCCTTATTACCTCCGTCAAGGCCGAAGGCCAAGGAAGGAGGTTATGTTTTCACTGACGTTGGTTTGTTGGTTTGTCCGTTTGGAGGATTACTCCAAAAGTCTGTGATGGATTTAAAGACATTTTTTGGAGGGGTGGGGTGTGGCACAATGAACAATCCATTAGATTTTGGATTTAATTTATTTTAGCACGTTCATGACGCGTCACCCTGCCTCTTTCCTTCTGCCTGCAGAGAGCGGGACAGGGGACATCTGTAGATTCGGCATTTTTTCATACTAAACTCTGTGAAATTACAGTTGAGTTTGACCAAAGCACACTTGGTGATTGTTGGAAAGAGTAACGACGACGGTTTAGGTGAAATTTAATTTGTTTTTGTCCAGTTTGATGAAGTGTTTTATGCTGCTCTGCTACATACAGCTGATCTCAACATAAACATAAATACACGTGGATGATGGCGCAAGCTGCACGGAGAGGGGGGGCAATCGTACTCGGGCAGCTTGGTGGAGGTCTGCGCTCGCCGAGTGCCATTCTAGTTTCATGTATAAAATCAGTGTTATGGTTTCATATAATATAGAAATCTAATTCATTACCATCAATCAATGTATCTATTTTGAAGTTCAAACACATAGAAATGGTTGTTTTTACCATTTTTTGTCTGTGACCCTTTAGTACTATGGAATGGGACTTAAATTGTTTTTGAATATGAGTGAATTAAAAGAATACTTTGACCTTAAAACAATCATTTCTATATAAATCACTCACCGCATGTTACCTTGAATTCTTTAAGAAAACTTCTTGCATGTCTCCAAAGTGAACAGAGAATCCGAAAACGGAATAAATCCTTGATGAATTGATATAAATGGGGGGCTGCGTTTAACAACAGCAAAACTCACGCACAACTTGTGCAGTATAATCCAAGTCTCATTTATCCAGTCGTATGCTCGCTACTTCCCAAACACATGCATCTTCGACAAAAACTTTACTGTTTAAAACACTTCGGACTTGTCTGAACTCACACAGACTCGCAGCGTGCAAGCGTGGGACTGTGGTGTTTTAAATAGTTAGGTTTTGGTGAAAATGCTCTTGTTTTGATATAGACTTTTTGTTTTGATATAATTTTGCTGTTGTTAAACGAGGCCCACATTTACTTCAATTCATCAAGACTTTTCTCTGTTTTTGGATGCTCACCGTGGAGGCATGTGAGAAGTTTTCTTCAACAATTCAAGGTAACATGCGGTGAGTAATTGATATAAAAATGGTCATTTTAAGGGTGAAGTATTCCTTAAAGGTTGGTTGGGGCACCCTGATGACCGACGGGTTAAGGCATAGTCCGTGAACTGTAACGTCTGATTGCACGTTGTTCCACATTTCACTCTCTTTGCTTCCCATCATGTCTCTACGGTCAAAAAAAAGTCTGCCCAAAAAATATATATTTTGGTTGCAGATTGCTAGGTAATTTGATGAATTAGACTTAAATCATGCCCTACACTATTAATTATTATACTGTACAAGGACATCATTTCCACTTGGGGTGGGCGTTGGAGATTTTTGTCTCCTCCCCATCCCCCACCCCTAATTCAGTTTGATTTAATCAGTAAAGAAAAAAGTGTCCAGCTGCCAAATTTCAGAGAAGAGAAGAGTTGATCACCTTTAGTTGTTGCCATGGACTCCTGGTAATTAAGTTTTAGAAACAGCAACGTTTTTTTTGGCCTGCATACCACCTCTCAGACAACAAACAGGTTCAGACTTCCCTACCTTATTAGTGGAGGTTGTTGGGGCTGACTGCAGGCATTCATGCTTTTATTTCCAGTTTATAGTCTCCTAAAAATCCACTAGAATTAAAGCAATAAATATGTTTATTCATATGGCTTATTTTCATTGCATATTTTATTCTTATTCTAATTCTTTGTTCTAAACATATTTTCTTCATTGTCTATTTTATTTGACTGTTACACGTCGGAGCCCGAAGGACTTCACTGTCTCATTACTGTCTACACTGCACTGAAATATGTGACAATAAAAACCTAAAGGGCACTACCCTTTGTTAGAAAGATGAAAAATAGCATTATTAACCTTAATCCTACTGACCGGGGTCCCCGCAGACCCCAGAGGTATACTTTCTGTCATATCTCACGTGTATCATCATTACATTTTTTTCATGACTTTGACAATCAATTGGTTCCTAATGACTTCATATCATTGTTATCTGTTTCTGTTTTAATTACTACTTTTTAGAAAATACCAATGTATTTGTGTCCTGGGGGACCCCAGTCAGAAGCACCCAATTCCACCTACGCAGTTTTAATAGATGGAACATTTTTTTGAGTTCATGTTTGCCGAGAGTCCTAATTTAAAGTATCACAGGGGGGTAGGGGTCATTTTGAAGGAGACAGATGCAGCAGACACAGTTTTCCTCATGTGCTTTGTCTATTTTCGTTTTACACAATATGCAAATTAACTGTTACTTTCCTAAGATAATAATAATCTTTTTTTTTCTTCAGGTGGAGTTTGTTACATAAATAATAGTTTAATAGTTTTGAGTAGAAAAGAGTAAACATTTTATTGTGATGGTTGTTTCTTACAGTATTCTTGCAGTCCTTGTATGTTAAAATGGTTGGATGAAGGTTGATCATATAAACGATAAATAACATGATACATAAGCGCCATGTCTCGATTTATTACACTAAAGGTGATTATAGGATTAGTGCAACAATAATACATGAATTTGCATAATGTTTAAATTTCTCTGTTATTACAGAAATTACAGTAACCAATTTCATTAAATTTTGTAATTTGCAAGATTAATATAAATATATCTAAATGCAGGAAATAACAACATTTTTTCTGATTGAAGAACCTCTGACTTCATCGTGTCCTCCCCACTTCTCAAACAAAACTTTCCACGGTGCATACTTGTGAATTGAATGCTAATTGTATGCTAAGATTTTCGGACAATCGCCGAGCATCTTCATGCAATATAAAACCATGAAAGGTGACAAGGTGAACCACGGATAAGACATCTCAGAGATGCTTCCATACTGATCCTATCGAGACACGACAGGAAAAAAAAACTGCTTATAAGTTTTCATTAGCTTCAGCCGCTGCTCGAGCACAAGACATGTCTTTGCTCTTTATCTCAAACACACAGATTCTGACTGATCCGCGCTCTCGCTCTCTGTTGCAGTTTAACTTTGTCGGCAAACTCCTCGGGCCACGCGGGAACTCGTTAAAGAGACTACAGGAGGACACTCTCACAAAGATGTCAATTCTCGGAAAAGGATCCATGAGAGACAAAGAAAAGGTAACACTCCAGTCTGTTATTTCATTCTTTCCTGCTCTCCTTGCTCCTTTCACTCTTTTTTTCCCTTCAAATCATTTAATCTTGGTCTGCAGCGGTAAGTCTTTCAGGTGGTTTGAAGTGAAGGTTGCACCTCTAAAGTTAAGAAAGAGACATTTTAATGCAAGGGGTCCAATGAAAATCCAGCTAAAAGTTAAATTGTTCTGACAAATCAATGCATTGACATGAGGTGACGTTGTTCTCTTGTTCCAGTTTTCCTCAATGTTCCTCAAAGTTAAAAATAGGGCTGTCAATCGATTAAAATAGTTAATCGCAATTAATCACAAATTAATTGCACACTTTTTATCTATTCAAAATGTACCTTAAAGGGAGTTTTGTCAAGTATTTACTACCCTTATCAACATGGGAGTGGGCAAATATGCCAGCTATATGCAAAAATATGTATATATCTATTAGGGGTGTAACGATTCATCTACTACATCGATGTATCAATTTATATTCCTACGATCCAACTACATCGATAGGTACTCGGCAAGTTGTCCTTCACGGGAGACGTATATATCGATATAAAATCGATTTGAAACGCAAAAATCGATTGTATCAATACTAAGGATTTGCACCTTGTATTTAAGGAAGACAAACGTTATATGAAAGTGTTTTTTTGCACTTTTATTAGTAAAGAAATGTTAAACGTTACTCCGATTCACTCTCCAGACATGCGCCAGCTTGCCGGCTCCTCCCTCTGCAGCACGAGCACGTATCCATGGCGTGCATGCAGACGGACGGAGCACTGGACTCCTCGCTCTCTCACCCGGTAACAGCGTGAAGGGAGACGGGCACCAGTTCTGCATGAGCTGCTGGCGCTGCGGTGCCGAGGAGCCAGCCGACGGAGTTTCATTTTGGGGGCATTACGTGAGCAGGCGCTATCAATCACTTGACGATGTCACTATCGTCTTGCTCTAGATGGGTTAAATATCATCCTTGAATCGTATCGGAACCATGGACATCGTATCGTATCATTGTTAAACGTATCGTTACACCCCTAATATCTATTATTGGAATTAACAACATAAAACAATTACAAATATTGTCCAGAAACCCTCACAGGTACTGCATTTAGCATAAATAATCTGCTCAAATCATAACATGGCAAACTGCAGCCCAACAGGCAACAACAGCTGTCAGTGTGTCAGTGTGCTGACTTGACTATGACTTGCCCCAAACTGCATGTGATTATCATAAAGTGGGCATGTCTGTAAAGGGGAGACTCGTGGGTACCCATAGAACCCATTTTCAGGTCAAGGGACCCCTTTGAAAATGGCCATGCCAGTTTGTCCTCACCAAAATGTAGCATAAGTTTAGAGCGTTATTTAGCCTCCTTCTCAGCAGGCTAGTATGACACGTTTGGTATCAGTGGATTCTTTGGGTGTTTTAGTTTCATATGATACCAGTATCTTCACTCTAGCTTTAAAATGAGCCCGCTACAATCTAAAAATCTTAAACTGCAGTAATGCGTTAAAGAGTTTGGTGGTGCTTAAACAAATTTGTGTTAACGTGTTATTATCGCATTAACTTTGACAGCCCTTGCTTTAAAGTTTAGACAACAGAGAAGCCTCATCAGATATGAGCTTCTTCATTTATCAATCATGAAAACAGTTGAAATTGAATTGGATTAATCTCCCCCTTATTTTCTCCAAAAAAAAAGTAAATTGTTTGGTCGATAAATATATTGAAAAATTACAATAAAATGTCTTGTTTTGTCCAATCAGCAGTCTAAAACCCAAAGATATTCACTTTACTGTCATAGAAAATTAATGTATCAAAAATAAATTACATTTTAGAGGCGAAAACTTATTAAACGATCATCAAAATCGTTTGACAAATTAAATAATCAAATAATTTTCAGCTCTAACATTTATGTTTTCAACATAATAGAAAAATAACATCAACATAATTTGATTTTTAAATGTAATTTTCAAAAACAACCTCATTGTTGAAATTTGTGCTAAGCTGCCAGTTTGTCTTGTAGTTGATATGATTTAGATAATTAGAAATGTAACTGTTTCAAAACATTTCATCCTAAACTTACTTACTCTTCAAAATATTATCACATGGATCAAATAATTACAATTCTTTAGTTTCTTTTCTCTTCACTTTAATCTTAGCTCAATGTTTGTTTGTCTCATTCTAAATCAGATGTGAGCAGATCACCCCAGGAACCCCGACTACATTTGATTGACAGCTCATGGGTCACATACAGTTTTGAAAAACAGCTTCAACTTGAAAACACATTTCAAAAGTTTATGGAAATGTGAATGATCTTGGGGATCACCAAACGCGCCTCACATATTTCAAAGCCTGTTCTCTCATAGTAAACAAAATACAGAGTCACATCAAGTGCAGGCTGCACACAGGACAACACTATATCTACATTTATGGTTTTGTTTTCATATGAGCTCCATTGCAAGATAATGAACATGCATCATCAATGATTTGAACATAAATGGAAACTTTGTGGTAAAAAAAGGATGGATTTTATGAAAAGACTGAAACTTGAAATTTCCAACACAATCCAGTTTAACAACTTCTATCATCCATGATCATGTCGGTACCAGTGGGCAACTCCGGGGTATGAAAAGTGAAGCCAATGCAGAAGTGCCTTAAATTGCATTCTTTCTAACAGCCAGCAGGGGGCGACTCCTGTGGTTGCAAAAAGAAGTACGGGTGTTCAATACAGCATGATGTTAATTTAATAAATTATGGTCCTGTTTAGAGTCAAATAGACCATAAACCAGGGTACGCTTTAGGACGAGGCTACCTTGTGACTGACAGGTCGCTACAAGGGATGTTAATAATTAACCGTTAACCGACATTAAGCATTTTAACCGATAAACGCTATCGGTTAAACGGTTAAAATAAATATTATTAGTTAATTAAAAAGCTGAGAAAAACACACAGGAGCGGCTCATCTCTTTAAAGAGAAAAGCTGGTCCACCTTAACAGTCCACCTTAAGAGGCGGAGCCGGAGTTGCAAGACACAGAAAGTTGGCTCCGGTCTATAGCTTGCTTGAGCGGAGCGAGTTGTAGCCTCGTAGCATTTATCCACCGACAAATAAACTGTACACACACTGTCTGCTACACCTACTTTCACAGCTGTAACACCGCCGATAAACCCACATTCACCGCTGCCGCCGCCACACACGGTCTGTCAGACACTCGTAAAAGTTACGCCGCAATGACCACCGAGCTACCAGCAGAGCTGCAGCTGCTAACGTAGCACAAAAAACACTCACTGTTTGTGGGACCATCGTTATCGTTAATCCGGGCAGATAGAGTATCGTTACGCCGAACGCAGAAAAATCTGCTAAACTAAACAAAATATGCGGTGGAGACTTTTACTGGGAACGTGGCTGCATGTCCGCGACACTACACGCAACACCGTGGGTACTAGGTTAACTATCCTGCGAGGCACTAATTTTGTCGGTTAACGGTTAATAATCGGTTAACAAGGGTCGGTTATCGGTTAAGAATTTTTTTCAAAATTAGCATTCCTAGTCGCTGCCACGGAATTGTAACGTTTTGGTCGCCCAAAAATGTCTTATTCAGCATTCGGTTGTACTTATCTCCGCTCTCTTGTGTCCCATCTGGTTGCAAAAACCAACATGGCGTCTGACAAAATGGTGAACTCAAGGCTTCAGAGTGGCAGTCCACATAACAATAGGTGACGTCACGGTGACTACTTCCACTTCTTATAGACAGTCTATGGTCAGTACATAAAGAGAGGATATAAATGTCTCTTTAGCAGCAGAATTGATTGCAGACTGGACTGGTTAACAGGGAATAAATCACCTTCACTTGGCTAGTGTGCATCTTTCCCTCTGTTTGTCAGCGGTGATTTGTTGGTGGCGATGATTCTCGCCATCATACAGCACATTCCCTTTTGATTACTGTGATCAATAGTCTCTGATGGCCGACTCCTCTGGAGTACCTGAAGAAAAGATCTGTCATGGAGATGTGCTGACCTCGGCAGCCCTTAATTGTCTGCGCAAACCCACCGCGGGATTTATGACTGACAGCTTTCTGTCGGGGACGCTCCGTTGCGGCGCCGCTTCCTCTTTTTTAGGGGGAGGAAGAGGGATACACCTTCGCTACAAAACCACTACTTTATCTTCAGCCGGTTGCTGACTCTCTGTTTTCAGCTGCGCAGCATGTGTCATCAGAGTTTTCAGCACTTGAAATTCCTCGTGTAGGTCACGGAGCTGGTCCACTGCAGAGCAAAAAAAAAGACTTTTTCAAGTCAAGTTGAAACAAAGCTGCCTCGCCATTATGGAGGCACCATGTGAGGCGCTGCCTTAAAGGACATGTTTCTATTTATGTCGATAAAATACATACTGTACTGCCCTCCTGGGGTGCATCTGACTGACAGGGAAGGAAATAATGTTCGGTTTTCACCCAGCAGAAGACATTAGATGGACTTATAATTGTATTGCTACATTCTCTTTAAAGCTTTTACGTATGGCGGCAAAGAGCAGGGATAATTGCTCAGATACTTGATGTTGCAGGACCTTGATCTTGTGTTGACAAGAACGGGAGGGCAGAGAGGTTGAAAGGCACCAAGCTGTCGGAGTCAGAGCCTCCCCGCCTGGTTACGACACCGCGGTCGTCCTGCCGCTGTCAGAGCAGGATGATGTAAAGGCATCCGTGTTTCCGCGCCCCCTTCTCGTTAGCGCCGTGATTAACTCATCCATTTCCCTCCCCGGGACTTGTTCTCCCGCTTTCATTTTCCCGATAGACAAAACAATCGCTTTGTTTCACTTTTGCTAAGTCCTGCATCGGGCTTAATTGCGAGCTGGAATGCCTTCATTGTCTGAAAGGACTGCTCTGTATGTGTAAGTAGTGTACTGTCCATTATAATATGAAGATCAAGGAATGATATAATTGAAATCACATTAAGGAGCCTATAAATTATGGGAGATAAAGTTCAGGGTGGCAGTGCTTGGCAACAAATTACACATTTTAATGTACTTACCGGTTTGCAGGCTCACTAAGTCAATCTATTGTGACCCGATGCTGCTGATTGTACAGTAGCTGTTCAATCTATTGTTTTTTTTTGCCGCATTGTTTTATTCTTTTGTCATTGCCAGTCTTTTAATTCCTTCCATTGCTCCATCCCTTCACCTTTTGCAAACTCAAGCATTCTGGTGGGGGAGCCCTCTTTTTCTTTTCTCTCTGGATTTTATTTTTGTCTTCCCTGAAGGTGGTGTTAGTGTTGGGTAGATTTGCCAAAGTCTTGTACTGTAGGTTATGTACGATTTTATGACTTCTTGTTTGCTATCTTGTATGTTCTTCTTCCTGACATCAAACATCCTGTGATACACAGTCAGCAATGTCAGGTTCTGAAAAGTGAAGCCAATGTGGAAATTAGGGATGCTCATTTTGAAAAATGTTCTTAACCGATAACCGACAAGATTAAAGCCTCACATGCAGCGGTGTTCCAGCTGCAGGTGTTATGATCTTGTTCACCAAAAGCGTGGACTCAATTGCAGGCACAAACACAAGTCTTTTGAAGGTGTAACAAATATATAATTTATTACAATAATATAAAAGGAACTGTGAACAGGGCTGGAGTTCCTGGAGGTAAGGATCCAGGTCGAGGAGAAGCAGCGTGTAGGAGTGAGCAGGCAGGTTGGTATCAGGAAGCAGCCACAGCTGAACAGACCTGAACAGAGGACAAAACAGGGTGAATCCAAAAATCCAAAAACACGAGCATGAGCAAGTCAAAAACCAAGATACAAGGGATCCTGAATACGTCATGTACCACTGTGAGTGACGGAACGATCTGGCGATGACTGGCAGGAAAACCGGGGTAGATATACTGCAGGTGTGTGTGATGATTGGTAAATTGCTGTCAGCTGCTCCAGCAGTGCCTGCCCAGGAGAAGGAGGAGGAGGAAGAAGGCCACGCCTCCCAACACACTGACAGACTAGACAAAACAGGGAAAAACACACAGGAAACAAAAGGGCAGGGAAACAGAGGAAACACAAGGAAAACTAGGCTGCCAAAGATATATCATGACAGCAGGAGCACAACAGATACTCGTTGACGGGAGTCCCCAGTTCACCCGTCCAGGAGCGTTAACTTTGCAGCCATGATGCCGCATGTAGTGTCGCGGACATGCAGCCACTTTCCCAGAAAAAGTCTACTTTAGTTTAGCGAGTGTCCACCAAACAGTGTGTGTATTTGTGCTACGTTAGCAGCTCTAGCATTGTCGGAGGATTCGTGCTCGCCGCCGCACACGTAGTCTGCGTAACTTTAGCGAGTTTCCAACAGGCCGTGTGTTGACGGTGAGTGTGAGGTTGTTGGTGGCGTTCTAGCTGTGAACGTAGGTTTAGCAGTGTGTGTACAGTTTTTTTTGTCGGTGAATAAATGCTACAAAACTACAACTCCTACGCTCCGCTTAAGCGAGCTGGAGCTGTTCTTTTAATACATCCATGGAGAGACCGGAGCCACCTTCCTGTATCCTGCAACTCCGGCTCCGCCTCTTAAGTTGGGCTGTTAAGGTGGACCAGCTTTTTCTCCTTAAAGAGACGAGCCGCTCCTCTGAGCCGCTCAGCTTTTGAATTAATTATTAACATTTCTTTTAACCGTTTTAACCGATAGCGTTAATCGGTTGAGCGGTCGATGAGAAAATGAACCTACTTCTTACTTCATTCATTACCTCAGTAAACATTGTAAACATGAGTTTATGGTCTCAATCGCTAGTTTCAAGTCTTCTTCAATACAGCATGATGTTCATTTAGTAAATTATGGTCCCATTTAGAGTTAAATAGACCATAAAGCAGGGTATGCTTTAGGGCGTGGCTACCTTGTGACTGACAGGTCGCTACCCCAGATTGTCCGGTCTGGGAGTTGTCGAGAGATGGCGACGGCCAAAATGCCGAACTCGAGGCTTCAAAACAGCAGTCCACAAACCAATGGGTGACGTCACTGTAACTATGTCCTCTTGTTATACACAGTCTACGGTGATATACAGCAAGTGATGCTTGTGTGGTTAATTTGGATAACTGTGTGTAAGTAGATGTGTAGGCATCAATGGCTCGATCCTTTTGGCTTCAACTTGCTGTTGAATGAAGAGCAGTGATTGGTCAGTATATCCGAGGGATGTATAGGCGGAAGCGCTGAGCTGAGGAGAGTGGAGATATAAACTGCTCCCAGTCCACTAAGTGCTTTAAAAAAACAAATAAAAAAATCTTTAAATCTTTAAATAAATTCTATACAGAGTATATACACAGAATAATAGAATTTGCCCCATTTTCCAGCATCTGTCCTTAATTTTATTTGAATGCGAATGCTCCGAGCTAGACATTAAGCTAAGCTCCGTCTGCAGGAGCGCCTGCGTCCAGAGCATTGTGGCCTTCAGTTTCCAGGGTGAACGGCTTTTCATAAGTAGATTTACAGAGGGAAAAAAAGTAAACGGGACGAAGATGCTGCCAGTAGATATGAGAAACAGACAGCTGTAATCTCCTGCCGTGGGCTGCTGAGCTGCTATAGGACTGCTGGATCACCGATGCTTCTTATCAGTGCTGAATGGGGGAGGGGTCGCCAAGTATCAAAACTGATATTATATCTACAATATCATGCAAATGATATGGTCACACATACAGATCGGTTTCAGACCAAATGTGAGTATAACATTGACACTATATGGACACTGTATAGACAGAAAGATGAAGTAAAAGAACAAATACTTTTTTTAAAGAAAAGGAAGTCCTCAGATGTCACATGCTGACATTAGACTGGGTCGCTTGCAGATGATAGTTAAAGCACATGATAATGATTGTTTTTCATATCTTTTTTTTGCAAATATACCAAGGAACACATGAAAGGGAAAGGAGAGACACATCTGCAAGCAGTCGTCTCTTTCTAACACCCTGCTTACACTCCCAGCTCGACACCGGCAGCTCCGTCAGCGCTGGCGCTATGCGCAAAGGAGCTCGTAAAGCACAGATTTATGGGGGGAATTAACATATCATTAACATACCACAGGCACTCTTAAAAGAAGGTTATTTATAATTAGGTGACATCAGAGACACTGGCTTGCATGGCGCTGGAGAGGGAGAAGGGGGAACAGGAAGTTGCCGCCATTGGAAAGGCCCCGGAGAAGACTTTTTTTCCTTTTTTTTTTGTTGAAAAGGAGAAACTGGGACGCCAAACCTGTTGTTTCCTTTGTGTAATGTGGTGGGAGACATTTGGGGGTTTTGCTGTCCTATTTCTCGCCATCAATAACATCGCACTGGCCTGCTTCTGTCGGGTCTGAATGGCCTGTGCAACCTCTCACTGTTTACATGGAATATTTTTTTCTGATGCAGTCTAAATGAACTGTGCTTCTGCAGTGGCGGAGAGGAGAGAGTTACATCTGCTCTACTTTCAGTGGTTTGAGTGTACAGCAAACAGATACATGCTCCTTTAGCATGTACCCACACCTGTTTAAAGCTAAAAAAAATCTGTAACTTTCTACATGTTGACGGCCCTCTGTAGTGGCGACAGGTGATTGGATTGATGTTGGTACTCTAGCAAAGATGTGCAGAGTTGTTGTCAGCCACTGAATAACTTGATATTTACTCCAGCTAGTGAAGAGAGATACTACTGAGTTTATGTTGGTGAGTGGAATGCATGAAAATAAAGATGCCATATGAAATGCAAGTCTGGTGCAGCAGTTGTTTTGAACAGACTTTAATGGAAGTGTCGGACAAAACACGTCTGACCTGCCAAGCTGATCGACATCTTACGATCCACATCACGTTTTGGGAAACTCCACCATAATCAAGACAGTATTTCGAAACATGGACACCATGGATCAGCTCTAGATGGATAGATGTAGGAAACGTAATGTCATCTGTCCAAATTACATTTTCTGCCATGCCAGCAGAGTGGCTCCATGTTGCTCAGTCAGTTCACCACTTTGGTCCAGACTGAAATAACTTTGCAACTGCTGGATAGGTTGTCATGAAACTTTTTTTTCTCAGACATGTCCCCAAAGGATTTAACAACTTTTCAAACTGACTTTTTCCTTGAGCATGCCCTTGAGGCAGTGATAGACGCTAATATTTTGAAGCACTGGTCCCACGGGCCACCAAGCCCCTAATTTTTGGTGCCCAAAGTGCATTTTTGGTGGCTTAAAATGTAAACATATTAAAAAACAATACAGAAAAGAAAATGTAACACACTTTAACACTTCCTTAACTGTGACATTAATAGAATCTCCTTCAAACTGTATTTATTCAAGTTTCTTGCCAAGAACTACATTTACAAGATTCTATTTGAACATATCATGGTAGCATTGTAATTTTTTTACCTTCGCTCAATACTCAGTTTTACTAAATAGAGCTTGAACGCAAATTGTAACTCAGTGGAACCTACGTTAACGTTAACTGTTAGCCCCGTAATTTAGCCAATCAGGACTGTGTTGCTCACCGGCTGCTAACAGCTAAAGTTAAGGAATCGGCGATTGGCGATACCCCAATAAAAAACAATGCAATCAAACTGGTTTTGTTGCTGACGTTCGCTGACGTCCGCTCACGTTGCATTCAGTTAGCACACCGTAACTTTTTGTGGCCACAGGCCATCGGGCCATGGTTAATGTCAAACCCTGAGTCGATTGCATTGGTCTCTGTCCATTTAATTTCCCAGGAAACGCCTGCCAGTTACAGGGTGTCCAATATTTGTATGTCTTTTTCTATAGACTTTCTGTTGATGAAGATCCGTATTTTTTTTTTACTGTTGTAGATAATTAAATAAGCCATTTGCTAAATTCATTTCACCTATCAAATTACACCAAACTAAGCAACAGATAATAGACCACCAACTTATTTAGGTTATCTCAAGACAACTTTCAAACAAGCCCCTTACTATTTTACTGAACTCTTGTATAAGTATATTATATATCTTGTATTGTATACTCAATATAAACATCTCTTTTACCACAAACTCAAATGGTAACTCTTTTCCTCACAGAGATGAGATAAAATGATCAAGTGCCTGAGAGCACGTACTTTATGTGTACATTTGTTACGAGGACAGGCAGCTGTGTGAGGACAAAAGCAATCGGTTAAACGTGACAGCCGCAGTAGAAAGGATTGCAGGGATTGCCTGTTTGCAAACATATGACTCTCCAAGAACCCACATAAATATTTTCCTGTCTGTCTTTTTGCAACTCTCCAGCATCAAACCTCATTATGTAAAAGTTATGGAAAAACTCCCTGCAGTAAATCCGTGCCGAAATAGAGAAAAAAAAACAAGATAAATGTTGCTGACTGTGACAGCTAACTCATTCCCTCGACAGGATATATGATACCAAACTGTTCTTTTTTTTTTGTACCATCAGGAAGAAGAGCTACGGCAGAGCGGCGAGGCCAAATATCACCACCTGAACGAAGACCTGCACGTCCTCATCGAGGTGTTCGCCCCGCCGGCTGAGGCCTACGCCAGGATGGGTCACGCCCTGGAGGAGATCAAGAAGTTTCTCATACCAGTATGTTTCCTTCTTTCCACACATACACACACTTTCTCTTCCTGAATCTCCTCTCAGCTGCTTTTTCTGCGACTCATTTTCAGCCTGTGCACAGCGAAGTGAGCGCAGCAGAGACAACCTCGCTCGCACTCTTACTTGCACTGTAATCCTGTCAGGGCCGTCGGAGTGTGTGCATGGAAAGCGTCTGATGATGTGTGATCCAGAGTGTGGAAGTCATGGGTACAACAGAAGTAAAAGAGCGCAGGAGGGGATCTCTGCGCGGGCCAAACTCTCCTTGGCAGCTGCATGCAGCATGGAGCTTATTTACTCTCCCTCCATTCATTATGGATGATCTCTCCAATGCTCAGAGCTATGATGATTTACATCTCGCCATTAATTATCAGCAGACCCCTCCCCCACCTCCATCCGTGTTGCCTCTTACAATAAATCACATTTATTGATAGAGCAGACACATGGCAATCATTTCAATCGTTTCGTGATTATATTTCCGTGTTTTGTGTTTTAATTTAGTGGCAAGAAACAACTGTGTGCGAGAAGATAAAGGCAAACGGGGTCCCGATGATTTATCAGCGGCAGATCTGAAATGTTTTGCTGCCTCAGGAGCAGCGGTCACGGCAGTACTGTAAAGTACATTAATTAGATATTCCCGGGGCTGTAGCCCTGGAGATAAAGGACGGAATTTAATACAGTGTAATTGAAAGCGAGTCTATTGCTGTCTGTGTTTGTGTGTGCGTGTGTGTTTGAACACGCTGCCTCTCTGTGTGCAGGATTACAATGATGAGATCAGACAGGCCCAGCTGCAGGAGCTCACATACCTGAACGGCGGCTCGGAGGATGCCAAGGTGCCATCGGTGAGGGGCAAGTCAGTTGCCCGTGGAAGAGGGACACCTGTTCCAGGGCCTCCCAGGTAACCCTGCCTCCAAGTGTGCGTGTGCGTGTGTGTGTGTGTGTGTGCAAGTTGTTGTGTGTACGTGCACTTTAGTTCAGCTGGGGAATGGGTATTATTTACAGTTAAGGAGCTACTGGAAGGCGTTTTTTTTTTTTTTTTTATGGATTCAGTATCCTGTTGCTTTCTCAGAGTTAATGGTGTCATTTAGAGTTACAGCACGTTTACGACTACCTCTGTCTGGTGCAGCCATACCAGAAATATTTATCTTTTTGTCCTGTTTTGTGAATACAAGATACGGATGTTACATTAAAGTTTACAGTTTGTTATTTCTGGATAGCGAAACTGGGCCAGATTTACCAGGTTTACTAGATGTGTCAGTGCAAATGTTGGCTACAGTTTTTAGTGAATTTGCGGTTGCGATGTGCGTGTGTTAACTCTTGATTTACTAAGGCAGCATCTCAGTACACAGTCAGCTCCTGGACTGATCCCGGAACTGAGCTCATATGCTCATTTAGTGGTGGGATGTCTGACTTCATGAAAGTCTTGTCCACACGTATAAAAGTATTTTTTTTTAAACGCTGTTTTTCCTCATTTGTTCTCAAAGAAATTCCTGTCCGCACAGGTATGGTTTTAAAAAAATCTCCATCCAGACAAAAATGCAAAAACACAATTGAAGCGCTGTCAAAGCCAGTGGGCAGTTTGGGACACACACACACACACACACACACACACACACACGCACACACAGATATACACACAAACACACACATACCAGTGGCTGGTCTATGTCGAGGGAGTGAGGGATAGCAGTGACCTTCGTAGTTCATTCTGACGCCTCTGTTCCTCGATATAGAGGTAGAATAACTGTACAATTATGTGTCAACATGTAAAAGTCTTGTTAGCAGGTTATTTAATGTTAATTGCTCATATAATTCTAATATTGCAATCTTTATGATGGATTAATAATATGCACAAAATATACACAAGTCAGCCCGACCTATGTGGGGATGGTCAGAGCAGCAGGTCCATCAGCTCAGCAGGTGGAGGGGGTGGAGGTGGTATCATACATACAGTAGATATTTCACTAGAATGACTAAATCACTAAATGAGGTAAATGCAGTCAAATGTATTAAATACATGTAAAAACAGAACAGTGCAGTTGCATCCTGCAGTGATTTCTAACAATCATTGTCACGTTCACATTCAAGTTTAATGAACATAAGCCACAACTCCCTGCTCTCTGGTCAGTTCATACAAATTCATTACATTTGTTGATTATTAATTATTGCTCCATTTTTCTTTCTAGTTTTGTATTTAGTTATGGGTTTTTTATTTTTAGATAACTGACTGTGCAGTTCTCTGGGTATTTTTCGTTCATGAGGTCTGTGACATTTCTGTAGAATAAAGGTATAGCCATGTTTATTTTCCCATCCGAGCCTTCCTTGCGGCTCCTCTAAATCTTATCAGAGCTATTTTTACGCCTGGTTTTCAGAGCGAGAGAACTTTCTCCACAAAACTGCATGGCTTTCAAATTGCATGACTTCAGTAAATCCAGAAAAATACTTAATCAAACTTTGGTAACACGTCTCCTACTATTATTTGCGCAACTGTCCTTTAAATGCATATGTAATAAGGAGAGAAACGCACCCTGAAAACACTCTTTTAACAAATACACCATGTTTTTGGGGCACAAAATAATGTCAAATAATGTCTGTCAGTAAATCCTCTCAGACAGGAGGTTGCATGTTTGGATGTACAAAGAGTCTGATTTTGACAATGGAGACTGCATTTTTTTGTCCCATCACCTACCAACAGATAATGTCCACGATCTAACCCTTAACCTAATCAAATAGTTTTGTTTGCCTAACCTTAACGAAACCTTTAACCATACAGTCAAGTGGGTCATTTTGGAAGGCACTGACCAGCCCTCTCCTACAAAATTACGTTCCCACACAACGAAACTGCAGGAACTCGTGGATTATGTTTGTTTTTGACGTATCACAAATACGTTTGTAATGATAGTCTGTGGAAGTCTGTGTAAAGAGGAGGTTGGGGTGGCGGATGGGTCAAACAAACACAGGACTTTCACCCAAGAGATGGTGTCCCGTGTGAAACCAAAAGTCAATGTTCACTTATTTGAATTTCCGTCTGCAGCTTAATAATGTAACATTTTTTGTTTTGTTTTGTTTCAATTGCAACGTTAAGCACGTGTTTAAAACTGTTTAAAACTGCATCCGTAATTCAGGAGACAATATGTTTCCCTCGAAACGTAATTGAGACTGCAGTTTAGTTGTATGGGAACGTAATTTTGTAGGAGACAGGGTTGCACTGACATGTTGTCTTTTAGACTTGTTGGCTGACTGGCAGGAAGCATATAGTGCATCATAATGTACAGGTATACATACTGATATGAAATTATTCCAATAGGACATACTGAAATAAACCTTAGAACAAGCCAAACAAAAGCTTCCTGTTCAATGTGATGGGTTATCTCTCTCTGTGGAAGTTATTTCTCATATTCTACAAGAATGAATGGCAGCAAGGCAGAAAAATGAGCTGTGCTGACTGTGTGCAGACCTCAGCAGGAACTACAAAGAAGAGGCAGAATCCATAGATGATTGGCATAAAACTACAAAACCAAAGCACCGCTGCTTTTATTTAAAGTTGCACTGACTGTGCACATAGCTGCTTATTTACTGCACCCGCCACCAGGCTGTTTTTCTGTGCACCAAAGGAAACCAACCGGTCAAGAGGATCCAAAACATCCAATGCTGGAGAGTCCAGCTGTCTCTGGACGGAGCTGTCAATAAAGCTCAGAGACGGTTCAATCAGAAGGACCATCTCACACTCTTTCATGATCACTCTAATTCCCAGCCACACCTCTTGGCCTCTTTCCATTCATGTTTTACTCCTTCCCTATTATCCTATGCTATTCCATCTAAAACGACCTCTCCTTGTTCACTTCATGCATTACTCTGTATTGTTATGGTGTTATGTCTTTGTTAGGCACATATAAACAAACTGTGTAGGCCAGAGGTCTCAAACTCAAAAAAATATCTGAAGCCAGGTTGTTTTCTCCGAGGGGGAGGCTGCTTGAACACACGGTGTGAAAAAGAAAAAACTTCAGCAATACATTTGAACCACTTTGAGTCTGAATCTGAACATCTCATCTTCCCCTCTTCTCGTCATAATGTTGTGTTCCTGAAAACCGGCAACTCTCCTTGTAGATGAGACAAGTAGCATTCACTGTAAACTCTACTGCATACAGACATTTCTTGAAACTGCAAATAGGCACAGCTTGCTAATTGAATGTGAAATAAAAAGCCAATTTTATGCTCCACTTTTTCAGCCTTGCTGGAAAATTAAATCCTTACTATCAAATAAAAGAGTGAAGAAACTAAACGTGCACGTTGCTACCGGGCCAGTAGTTTGACACCCCCTTGATGCAGACTACTTATCTTCTCTTTATATAGTAGTTATAATCCTTCAAATTTCAGTCCTGGTTTACAGGTAGTCACAGCAAATGTGCTTTAACACTACAGTTCCAGAAATCTGGACGCAGCAAACAGCCCTTGAGCAGCTACTTTGTCAGAAAAACAACAGAAGAGCAACTGGTGTATCTGTTTCTACCCTGTCTCCTAAAAATAACGTTACCATACAACAAAACCGCATTGTGAATTAGGTTTCGATTGGGTTCGTTTGGTTAGGTTTAATAAAAAACATCATAGTTTGGCTTAAAATGACTAAGTTTGTTGCGCTATTAAGCTACAGACGTAAATTCAAATAAGCTAATGTTGACATTTGCTTTCACATAGGACACAAACAGCCGTCTCTTGGGTGGAAGTCTTGTGTTCGTTTGACCCATCCACCACCCCGACTACATCCCTACGCAAACTTCCACCGACTGTCATTTGAAGCGTATTTGTGATACGTCACAAACAAACGTAATCTGCAACACAATATGTTTTCCTCAAAACGTAATTCAGTTTTGTTGTATGGAAATACAAAATACATAGTAATCCTAGAAAGGCAAGGCAAGGCAGCTTTATTTATAGAGCACATTTCATTACAAAGGAACTCAATGTGCTTTACAGTTTAAAAAAGTAATAGCACAATAAAGTTGATTATCTTTTCTGATTGCTCCATTAACCACTGATATTTAAAACTGATCCACAAATAATGGGGACTGTGACCATGTTTTGTTTTGTGGAGTCATTTCTGATCGCTGTTAGCACTAACCTCCAGGACAAATGCGTTGAATTTCCTGTAATTGTTTCACAGTAAAAGCTGCCTGTGTTATGCTAGATGTTTTGCTTTTAATATGAAGCAGTTGCAATATAGGAAATGTTGCATTGGCAGTAACTTAATAGAACTCTGACAGGCAGCAACCTCCGGGTTTGAAAAATGAAGCCAATGCATAAGTTCCTTAAACTTGCATTCTTTCTAATAACCAGCAGGGGGCGACTCCTCTGGTTGCAAAAAGAAGTCTGATTGTAAAGAAGTCTTGGCCCTACTTCTCACTTGATTATGAGTTTATGGTCTCAATCGCTAGTTTAAAGTCTTCTTCAATACAGCATGATGTTCATTTAGTAAATTATGGCCCCATTTAGACTCAAATAGACCATAAAGCAGGGGATGCTTTAGGGCGTGGCTACCTTGTGATTGACAGGTAGCTACCACGGCGTTGTCCACTCTGGGAGTTGTACGGGTTTTCGTTTTAGAACTAAAAATGTCTTATTCAGCGTTCGGTTGTACTTAGCTCCACCCTCTCGTGTCACTTCTGGTTGCAAAAAAACAAGATGGCGACGGCCAAAATGCCGAAATCGAGGATTCAAAACGGCAGTCCACAAAACAATGGGTGACGTCACGGTGACTTTGTCCATCTCTTATGGTTGGGAGAGAGAACAGTAAATGGTGAGGCGGATATCAACGAGATACGATTAAAATAGTAACACTAGATTACATGCTTCATAGTTTCCTGTGAATCCCGAAAACTCCTGAATACAGAAGTATTCACAGAATGTAAATGTTCGGTAGTTATGTTGTTGACCAATTATGGCAATCCACAAAATTGGCCGTTGACAGGTGGAGCTTGTGACAAAAAAAAATTCTAATCTACATTTTATCATCAGCAATTGATGTCATTAAAACTCGTGTCTCCTGATTAAACTGCTTTTATGAGACGTAATTTCATTTGGGAAAATATGGAGCTTCTGAGGCAACGCAGTCTCTCTCTCAGACACACTGTGATTCAGGCTGTTTACATTCGGTGAATGTAACAGTTTGTTCTATATTATGCTGCCGCATTTTAGCTGAGACTCATGTGTGCTCAAATAGGTCATTAAGTGAGCAAGTACCTTTAATAGAAAAACAGAAATGATAGTAAATAGTGTCTGGTAGTACACCAGTGATGCAAAGCCACATTTGCATAAAAGCCTTTATATGTAAATGATCTCCAGTAGATGCTTTCCTCTCTACTATCTCTGTGAACCCACGCTAATTCCAGATCCTCTGAGACCTCACAAGACTACAAATAAAAATACTCATGGCCATTAGAAAACTTTAAGGCTCTCTGAGTCAACGCTGGGCTTTAAAAAAAGAAAGAAAAACCCCGCAAAGAGTCATGTTGTTTGTTCTTTGTGTTTATAAAAGAAAACACTTCTTTTATGAGATTCGGAGATAAACAAGGTCACGGAGATGGGGCGTCTGTATTGCTCTGAGTCAGAATATAATTGGCTGTGTTTTAAATTACACTGTAATTAGTTTACCATGCCTAATTTAAGTGTGATAAGACAAGAGGCTCCGGAACAGGAAGTCACATGCAGTGTTTTTTTACATATTCACACTCACATGTGCTTACTTTTGATTAATAGCGCGACTCTGGATGGACACTTTGTAGCTGTCGCATATCCCTCTTTGGCTTTGACTGGTGCTGTTGCTGGAGGAGAAACCCCGCTGTTAAAGGGGAAGTGACTCTCAGTGCTCGACTGTTTTTTCTTTCTCCCGCTTGAGGGTGGTCCAATTTCTATCAAGTAAACATCCTCCACTGTCCCCGTTAGTCAGAATATTAAGAGCAACTTCTTTTTTCTTTTTTTTTCTCTCCTCCTGCCCCAAATCTGTGATGTTTCACCAATAATAATGGAGAAATGGAAAAAGCATAGAAAGAAAATGACCCGGAGAGCAACCTTGGTGGTTTTCTGCCGCTGCTTCAGATCAGTTAACTGCTTTTAAAAAGAAAGCTCGAGTCGGTGTAAAAAAAGCTCAAACAACGCGTTACCAAACCACAAGGTCAGGCTGCCTTTGATTTCCGACAGAGCAGCTTGACTTTGCTTCCATCTTGATTACAGCGCAGGTTAGACTCTGGGTTCTGTGTTAATTCATCTGGATGACTGTACAGATCAGTCGCTGTAGCTATTTTGCAGAAGAGCTTTATGGGAGTCATGCTTGTTTACCTAAATATTAAAAGGTAAAAATCCATCCCCTCAAAAAACGGGTTATGGTGCCACTTCCCCTGAGTCCAAATGCAATGCTTTATTCCAAAACGAGAAAACATCCATCACCGAACAAGCAGAAACACCAGTTTTTGTCATCTGCATTTTCCTTAATAGACAGGAAAGCAATTCAGCCACAAGACATGCTGTGTTTTGAGTAATGGACGTGACTCACTTTTTCTCGACTGGAGGAATTTGCCCTCCACCCTCGCTGTTCCTCCGTCTCCACCTACACATATAACCTGCTGCTGAATGTATCAGATTCATCGCTGCGGTTGTGCCGAGCCATTCTGGCCGATGTAGGAAATCACTAACTGGAATGGAAGTAGATGAGGCAGCTTTACTCCAAACATAATAAATTGCAGCACCTCATCATAAAGACCTGGAATGCAGTGGACGTCTCATATTGATGATATATAATACTATCCTTGTAATAGTATATCTCTTATTGCTTTAAGATCACATGAACATGTTGTGGAGAAAGAGGATGTATGTTACCCAATCCATCCCAACGGTGTACACATATCCATTTCTCCCTCCTCCAATAATTCACAGAATTTATCACATGCTCCTCAAAAACAGTTAATAACACATGAAATATGTATTTGAGTTCCTGCTCTTTCATCTAAACCTGGGCGGATGTTTGTGTCTTGTGTCAGGACTCGAGGAGGAGTTCCTCCCCTGCATGCGGCGGTGCCCCGAGGAGCAGCACCCAGAGGAGCCCCACCCAGCCGGGCTCCATCTTCCAGAGCGAGGGGGGTTCTGAGAGCCAGAGGCGCCCCCCCAACCGCTGGGTACCGGCCGGCTCCTCCCATAGTTCAGGAAACATATGGAGAATACGTGAGTATATTAAAATTGCATTGCCAATGAATATTAGGTAGAAAACATTTTCTGATTACTCAGATGTCCATCACGAATAAACCTCCATTAATCGGCTTATAAATCATAGAAAAAAGATGCTCCCTATAACTCCAGAACTGAGAATCGTCACAATTTCAAGTTTTCTTCAGTATCCAATGATAGTTGTCTGTCCATCTATGGGTACATCGCAAACAGGAACTGCTAACAGCTAGGGCTGTGTATTGGCAAGACTCTGGCAATATGATACGTATCATGATACGGGGATTATCATTCAATACATTTCGAAATATTGCGATACTGTAAGCAAGGCGATATAGTCTAAAGTGTTTTTTTTTATCTAATTTTAGCAAAACTAGAAAGAGCACACCACCATATGCATAAAATGTAAAATAATAGTAATAATAATAGTTTAAAAAGTTTAGCAGTATGATCTGCATTTGCATATATCACAGTTCCCGTAACATCCAACATCATAGCATTACACTGAAAAAAGTATTAACAGAGGTAATATTTGTATGTAAACTATTCATTAGTAGAAGTTCTGCTTGCAGCATTGTCGAGAACCGTGTTATGTCAGCTTGTACAAGTGCGAAGTTGTTTGGATGAACGGTTCTCAAGATATGCAAAGGACAGTCATACATATATACACAGACAGACAGAGAATACTTCCTTTATTGTTAGATGATGCTGTTACAGTGCCTCCTATTGGCCAACTGGCACTACATTTGCTATGGTTACTCAGACATCATATCTACACATGTCCACCAATTGTGGTTGCAATAACACAAAGCGTTCAGGAGATACGACACTTTTTGTAATATAAGCCCCGCCCACAACATTTCAGCTAAATTTGAGGGCCAGCTACAGCTACACTGTACGGAACATAAACAATCCAAAAAAATTATGTTTTCCAGCTTGGTCCAGAGATGTTCTGTACCAACTTTGGTCACGATTGCTCAAAATTTGTAGAAGTAGCAAAAAATATGATTTCGACAAAATTCTAAATGACTCAAATGAGCGTGGCTTATATGGAAAGATTTGTCTGGACCGACAAAATCCAGGGATTCTGGGCCCGGATCCGAGTACACTTGTCCCCAAAGTCCAGTTCAATTGATTAGTGTGAATGCTCCGTACCGTACCCGAGTCCACTTGAAAAGGTGGTCTGGAGTACGGATCATGTGGACTTGGGTACGGTTCGCATCAGGTGTGAAAGCCAACCATACCAAAACACAGAAGTGGAACGCTATTTAACGCGAGTAACGTTAGCAGTTAGCGAGTAGTTGTGAAAGGGCAGGCTTTTTTCAACGTCGCCAGCCTCCTTCAACATCTGTATACATACAAAACTGTTTCATATCTACAGTATGTCTGAATATCGTGTGCCGATATGATCCTCTGAACTGAACGGCCGTGGTTGATACAGCAGGAAGGCAGGCGAGAGGTTCCTTAAAATATAAACAATAGGCGAAAGGGTTGAGTGATGTTTGTTATTTTATTTAGCTAGTTTAATGGTCTGTCTGCGAAGAACGAGAAATGCTCAGCTGCTCAGCGGGCAGAGAGAGAGTTGGTGATTGTTGGAAAGACTAACAACGACAGTATTGGTGAGTTTTATTTTGTTTCTGTCGAGTTTGAATGAAGTGTTTTACGATGCTCCGCTGCTAGAACAGCTGATCTCAACATAAACAAATACATTTGGATGATGACGCAAGTGTACTCAGGTACAGAACAAATGTACTAATGTGAAAGCTGAGCAGGGGGGGGGGCAATTGTACTCGGGCACAGTACAGATCAATTGTACCTAATGTGAAAACGCCCTTAGAGACAGATAATTCAAAACACCGGAACATGAAGCCAAGATTCTGTACATGACTATCTACCATTGTGTGTTAGAAATGATGTTGTTTTGTAATTTGGTTGAACTGGCCCTTTAAAGACCCCCATTTCAGCACAAAATATGCATAGCTGCTTAAACATCAGCCTGTACGAGTTGAACTCCACCATATTTATTTTTTTTGTCTCGCTACATGAGGTGTTAACACAAAGAGTGTGAATTATTGTGATTTTAGCTTACCTGCACATACTTATGGGAACCTGTAATATCAACAGCTGCCAGAGATGAATATATTAGGCTTAGAGTCTTTGTGCATTTGCCAAGAGAGTCTCCCGCCGCACTGTCAAGGCAAGTTCCCCGGGGACTCCAGCATCAACATCGCATATTTAGCAGATAGAAGGAGAGAAGAGGTGGCCCGCGTTGGAAAATTGCCCCAGCAGCCCATACCTAACCACATCTGACAGGTTTATTCAGAGGTTGCAATTCAAATGTGTGGAGGTCGTAGAGAATGACTCCTGGACCAGCTGTTTCCCATCATTGTCACAGTTGTAAACTGCATCCCCCGACACCTGCACCTGTGTATCCGGGTGGAGAAAAAAAAAGACCCCCAACATCTGCCGGATGATAAATCTAACCACATCGCTGCAAATTAGTGCCTGAATGAGTTTGACTCTGTATTATCTGAATACATCACCATGCCAGGACAAGTGTTCTCCATCGGGCGCTGACAAATAGGCGCTTGTATTCATCAATGAAATGACAAAGAGATGTTTCTCGTGTCGCATTTGTTGCCTTCATTTATCACTGCTTAACATTCACTCATATGCATGTTCCCATCATTCTCTTTCTGCTGTGCGGCATCGCCACGGGCCAAAACATTTGTTCCGCTGGAGGCGTTTTCTTCCCCTGTCTTGTTCACACTAAAAGCACAAGGCCGAGGTTACCTTTTGGTGATTTTGTCACGATGACGCATGGGTGTACAGTATCGTTGTCTGGATGTTTTTTGGTTTACATAATCTACCTCCGTTGAAGCTGTTTGTATCAGATTATCAAATTACTCGGAATCCAATTGTTACCAAACAGAATGAGAGAAATGTTATTATCCTGTGATCCAGTCTTGGCAGCCCCATCAGTCTTGAATGGTTACTATGATTGCAGCCAAATCTCATTTCATGTAATTCATTAAGTGCATTGAGAGCCCTGATTTACCTGCTGCTAATCCCATTGGAGAACAATTAAACATGATGTAATTCTCATTTCAGAAAACAAGGCTGCATGTCATGTTTTTGTGCTATTTGCCAACATGAAATCCGAGGAGGCTAATCAAAGTAGCAGAACTTCACTTCCTTGCTAAATCTAGAGCTATATGTTTGTTTTTGTTCACGCAAGAAGCATAATTCCTCTGGGTGTGAAAACCAGGAAATGTGCAATGCACGTGGGCTGGTATTGTTTATGTTAAATCCTCCAGATACAGTAATCCGTTCTGAGCACCGTGGGTTCCTCGCTGACTGTTGTGGCTTTGAAAGAAAAAAAAAAACATCCCCCTCTCCGCATGTCCAGACCTTTTGAGAGCCAAGCATTGTTAATTGAATCGTGTTCTCTATGGCGCTGTCCTTGTAGCAGTTTTAATCTAAATTGGGTGTAATGGTTAGGAAAACATTTCACATACAGTAATAAAGCAGCTGCATCCAACTGGCGAGGCAGGCAAGACCAGTCATGAAGATAAGATTGAAACCTATCCACGTGGGACAAAACCTGTGATTTGTTATAATTGCGGAGAAAAAATTAATTAATCTATATCTCTTGCAAATGTTAATCATCTGTAATTTCCACTGCAAGTTAGACATGTCAGTAATCATTTCAGTAATTCTTTTTTTATATATATAAATGCAGCTGTAATTTGTTTTTGTAGCAAAAACAATTTTTCTTCTCATATTGTTATTAGCCATGCTACTGTAGAAGCGTGGCCTTAGATGTGGCAATGTTGGTTGGTGGGTCAGCCCACCACATTGGTGGTCTGCTATGAAATATGGTACATATATTCATGATACCCAGAGGATGAATCTTAATGTTTGTGATCCCCTGCCCTTTCCTTTAGCACCACCAGCAGGTCAGATTTTTCACTTATGCAGTGAAATATTTTAACACCTACAAGATAGATTGCCATGAAATTTTGTACAGATCTTCATTGTGCCCAGAGGATGAATCCTAATGACTTTGGTGATCCCCTGACTTTTCCTTTAGGGCCACCAGTGCTTTGGTTTATGACCAAATACCTGCAAAAACTAGTGCCATTTCCTTCAACCTCAGCTGTACTTTGTGCTTCCTGCAAATTACCAATGTTAGCATGCTAACACGCTGAATTATGATGGTGTACGTGTTAAACATTATACCTGCTAAGCATCAACATATCACTGTCATTGAGAGCATGTTAGCATGCAACAACTAAACGGCATTCTCAATTACGTTTCGAGTGACACGTATTTTCTCCCAGATTACAGTCGCAGTTTTAAACAGTTTTTACCACCTTGGTTTACATTGTAAATTCAAAAAACACAAAACAAAATGCAACAACACTACTTAGTTAGGTTTTTGGCAACTAAACTACTGGGTTAGGTTTAGTAAAAACATCATGGTTTGGCTTGCTACGTTTCACACGGGACAGAAACAGCAGTCTCCCGGAGGAAAGTAACTTTCAATAACATTATTATTCCACATAACTTTCATTAACGGTTGCTCGATATACTACGTCACTTGCTCTGCGTGTTGTACTACATCACTTGCTGCGTTTGTGTGCGGAGTTGCAAACATATTTGTGATACGTCAAAGACAAACGTAATCCGCGACAAAATATGTTTCCTTCCAAACACAATTGAGAATGCTGTTTAGTTAGATGGGAACGTAATTTTTAGGAGACAGGGCTGGAAATTATGAGTTTGTCGAATCACATATAGTGTAATCCCGTTATATAGCCACCTCACTATACAAAAAAGTCCTCAGTTTGAATGCAAAAACAGTACAACAGAGGCAGTGATGTCGAATTTCATTTCCCAGTGCAGATGTTTCCGCAGGGTTAATTCATTAATGACACGAATTCCCCTGATAATGCTTGACAGCTGTGGATAAGCTTTATTTTCAACTTAGCCGAGATCAAAAACAAAGGTGGTAAAGTAACAGTAAGGGAAGCTAAAACATTTGTCAAGTGTAGCACTGATACTTCAACTTGATGCATGGGCCAACTTTTTGGCATCCTCAATCTGATAGCTTGAGTAGTATTTCTACCCCTGCAGCAGAAAAGCTTCAGCAAATTCCAGCCTGTTCAGCATTCTGAAATATGCCGGCAAGAAGAGCCAAATAAATGACACATAGCTTTGAGAAATTGCGAGACCGAGACAGATGACCGAGGGTTACAGATACTGAATTATGTGTTTTCTTTGAACAATATCGCAAGGTCTTATTTTGCTTTTATCGTTAAGAAGTTTAAGACCAGCGTGTCGCACAGCTGTGTGGAGGCGAGACTTTTTTTCTTTGAACAGATGGTATTGCACTAAAGTCATCTGGGAAGAACAAGGCCTTTTTTCTTCTTGTGATTTGCTTAATTTTCTCACTTTGTTATTTTGCATTTGTGACACCTTTTAGAGTTTTTAACACAGGTCACGCAGCATGTGCAGTTGTCTACCAAGTTCATAATGTGAGGACAGAGTGTTGTCGAACTCATTTGGATTCAGTACAGTGTGCGGGGAACCAATCCAGCGCCTGAAAAGCCTGCTCTGGGTGTCAGTGGCATCCTATCTGTTACAGTGGTATTGTAGAGCACAGTGGAGCGGCTGTGATACTGCTGTTGTAACATGCAGTGCCAGGCCCTCTGTTAGTCTTCAGTGGCCTCAGAGGCCAGTCCTTATCTTTTAACAACACGCCTCTCAGCCATCCACTGGCATACAAATGAAAGACTCACTTAGGGGCTGCTCTCTCTCTCTCTCCCCTCTCCGTCTCCACTCCCCCCCCCTCTCCCCCTTTCCAACCTCTCGCTGTCACACTAATCCTGTTTAGTGTTGGAAACACAGCGCTGTTGCAGTATTGTCGTTCTATTGTGCTCTCCAAGATATTTGGAGTAAACGGTATATCAATACCAAACGCATCAGATATTATAATAGCTTCAATCACACGATCATCACAGTCTGCTTTCCATTTTAAAGCTGTTTTTCCTCATGTCAGACACCGAAGAAAAGAGTCATTTTCAATGTGCCAGTGTGATTTATAAGCCGAGCATGTTTCTCCTCTCAGCTCGCTTGTAACTCAATTATAGAGTAGCCGCTCTAATAAATGGCAATAACATGCCATTGTTAAAGTTTAATATGGTCCTTAATACCAGGCAGTGTTGTCCACTGTGAGTGGACAGCACCTAGAGAGAGTCACCATCCAGACGAGAGGACTTAGTTAACACTAATGGCACACGGCTTGTGCTGAAAACAAATCAAGGTGTCTAGTACCTCCTCTGCTAACATTGTGGATTAGGGTTGGGGCAATATGTTAAAATTGCATCATTACAAACATGTTTGTGATACTTCAAAGACAAACGTAATGTATTCTAGGTGCAGTTTTGTCGTATGGAAACGTAATATGGAAACGAGACAAAGCAGTGTAGTGAAGAGTTTGGTTCAGAAATGGCTTCCAATGTGTATAACAGATATTATTTAAATCTGTTCAGATATTGGCTACGTTTGTTTTTTTTGCCTTGCTAGTGGGACTACAAAAATGATGTGATGTCGGTGATGTGAGATGGACATTCTAGATATTTCAGCAGCTACTAAAAATTTAATTTATTTAATTTCCTCAAAACTTCTGTAAACCTTTTCACATTTGCTTGCTACTTGGAAATCTAATGGAAGGAATTATGTTAAATTAGCATTGGATATTCATGGTCTCTAGATGATTTGAATTTCAATGTTTTACTGACCCTCACCCGAAAAATTCCCCCTAGTCCCAACATTCATGCCAGAATTCACACTTTTTCCAAAGAAATATCAGATTGCCATGAAATTTCTTAGTATATTTATGCTCCCCAGAGGATGAACCTTTTGCATTTTGGTCACTAGATGATCTTTCCACAGCGCCACCCTCAGGCCCAAACTGTCAAATGTTCATACAATATTTCCTCTAATTAATTTGGTTGATTGAGGCGATAGACATTTTTGATTTGAATGACCCTACGGTGTTTCTCCTGGCAACAAAATCTGTTGGTCATTTTGTCACACTTTAGTACTGTGACATGTAATGAGGCATAATTGCAGCCTCTAGGGTTCTCTAACAGGCCTTTTGAATTGAAAGCGGTGGTAAATTGGCCAGTGTTGCTATGTTTTCATGTTTTGTTGCTGTGACATAATGTCATGCTATCAGCCTCGTGGTGGTATTTTATTTTTTTTATTTTCAAATATACTGTAACTAATGCATTACCACCTCTAAGAAGCGATTGACAAACAAGGTCCTGTTATTTCTGGACAGCCTCCGGACAGGATGCACAAGAGGATGTCGGTTGGCGTCTCAACGCCCGGCTCCTCCTGTCTACATGTCGAAGCGTCCTTGAGAGAGAAACTGAAGCTCATTTGCTGCTGATGGTTAGCCCAGTTTCTCGCATTGTAGCTTTCCAACATGGATGTGTTAGTGTGTGGGAATGGATGAATGACAGGCAAATTGTTGCAGCACTTTGTTTAAAAGCCTTATATAAATGCTGTACATTTACCAAATCAAAAACAATTTTATTATACCATGTACTATACACTATAACACTTTGAGAAAGCTATGAGAAAAACAGCATAGTTTCACGGTAGAGTAGGCGATAAGTCACATGGTATAAAATCAATTTTGAGAGAGTTCCAAGAGCATTTTTTTTATATCATATGGGCAATATGAATTACATTAAATAATTAAAAACAACAAACTCTTTACCAGAGACCCTACAGGAATATAAATATATTACACAGGGTTTGACTTGAGAAGGTAAAAGAACATATTATTCTGTATTTTTTGTCCTTTTAACATTAATAACATTCCGACCATGCTTGCCTCAGACTGAAGCAGCAAAGTGTATTTATCAGGTGTAGTCTATGTATTTTTCTGATGATAAGGAAAACTACATTTTATATTGTATTAACACATCCCATGCTGCCTTCATAACATTGGGAATTTAATAATGTATGTAAAAAATTATTCATTTAATTGTAATTTCTAATGCAGAAGGAAATAAAAATCAATTAAGCCATTTTAGAAATAAATAAGACTGAACATTTTAAGGTGTAGGAGAGACATTTCCTTTCCTCTGCTGCGTCTCAGTGGCGAACAGAAACTTGTTCCACTGATCTGAAATAACGCTGCATTAAACTGTGATAAAAGTTCATGATATCCTATATGACTGGCACAGCTCACACAGCTCATTATTTTTGATTAGCCTCACCTTTCCAGTACATTATTGCCAGCATTTCATGATACTGCTGCTCTATATCTTTAACCATTTGAATACTCAGCCCTAAAGGCAATCAGATGTCTGGCAATCAGATGTCTGTTATGATCAAATTATGTAACTGCAGCCAAGACATGTAGTCCCTAGACTTCATTAATATCTGTCTTATATTTAGTCTTTGTCCTCCTGTCTAGATTCCTATCATTCAATATTCATAACCACGCTTGTTTATTCCAGCCTGCAATAGGTATAATAGAGACAACTTTTAAATAGATTGAAACAGAATGATCCCTAGAGTTTTGTGACAAAAACAGGCGTGTTTCTGACAAAAACAGAGGCATTATTTCAATTTCAAATGGGATGACATTTCTAGCAACGCACCAACTTACTTCAGGAGGTGCCTTTTAGTTAAAGCTGTTTCAGCTTCAAAGACTGTAGTTGTGGCTTTGAGCAAACAGTGTACGTTGCATTGTTTTTTGTTGTTCTTTTTCACCACTTTGAAATGCAAAAGTATTAACAGTTCATACAAAAAAATACAGCTGATTGTAACCTCATGCCCATACTGTATGTATGCTGCTTGCAAAGTGGACGGGTTGCAAGAACAAAGGGGCAGCAGTGGTTCTGCTTGGAAAATCCTAAACACTTTGAATATATGAAAGGTGACCAACCATTACACACAAATACAAAGTTTTAGCTGTGTTTAGTTTAGGGGTGCTCCGATCAATTTGCCATCGATCGCTATCGGCCGATATTCGTTCTAAATAGTTTGATCGTGGTCTCTATAAATCCGATCAGAAGAGAATCAGATGTGGCATCAATCCTGAATTGAAACATTTTCAACATTAATTTGCCTGCTTTCTCGCCTGTTCTTTAATTCGATCTGAGAGCGACACAGCTGGACACACATGCACAATCTGATAATCTCTTAAAAATGATATAGGCCTAAAGGATATTCCTATATAGAATATAATCAGTCGGATTCAGATAAACGATTACACATGCATCTCGTGCTTGCCAACCCTTTTGATTAAGAGAGCGACAGAGATAAGCAGACACACACCGGTCATAATGTCCAGTGAAACTAATTCCCTCCAAGCACAAGTTGAATTGTATTAAAATTACGTTTCCACATATGCCTTCATATGTGTGCAGCAAGCCACAGTGCAAATGTTGTTTTTGAAAGGCTAAACGCCAACAAATATGGATTGAAGCAGAATATTTCGTTAGATAAAAACATGTTGTGAATTTTCGAAATGATTACATCTATCTTTTTTCATTACATTTTGACTTTTGGACTTTAAAGTGCTCTGGATTTATTGGAAATGTTTGGTCGCACGAGTTGATAACAATCCCACACAGCCACCACACAAATTTAATTCTACAAATAGTATAGCCTAATATTCACTCCCAAGCCTGTTTGTAACCGGTACTGACAACGTTATCTTCACTTTGCCTCTGCAGTGCGCCGCTACAGAATGAATATAGGGCAAACACAGATGTAAAAAGAATAGACCTGCAAAAAGGTTGATCTAGAATACAAATGGCAACGTTTTGAAAGAAGTTTCGAACAGAGAGTATGAGATACAGTCTGAAGTCATGGAAACCGCTGATGCCGTGGCTCCAGCCGAAATGAAACAAAATTGTCGAGCTTTCATTCATTTTAAACTCGATAAACACAGATAAGATAATTTCTCCCATTTGTCGGGGACATTGACATCTTCCAGGAAACATGGAACAGCACAGACACACACAAAGACGCTTATACAAAGAGCAGAATGAGGAGCAGAATGTCCTGTTGACGGGCGCAGTGAAATTACTTTAAAAAGACCCTGTGATTGTGATCAGATCAGCCAATTCTGCTTCCAGCGATCGGGGATCGGCCCCAAATATCCTGATCGGAGCCTTAGATTAGTTAAAGGGACTGTTTGTAACTTTTTAAGCGTATAAATGTAGCAGGTCGCCACACATGCGCGCTCGCATATGCGCGTTCGCGTGTGGCCGCTGCCTCTCCTCCTCTGCCTGCCTGCCTTCACTCAGATAGCGCCAGCGTTCTCAGCTCGCTCCACCTCTAGACGTGAACGCGCGCTCACTCCACACTGCAGAAGAGTTAGTTTAGCTCTGAGAATACCTAGTGAATGTACAGTGGACGTTTGTGCAGAAATAAATGCAGCAGCTCCTCCAGACCAACAGAGGTTTCCCGTGTCTTGTGAAGTGACGGAGCTCCTCAGCGAGTAACGTTACCGTCTCGTTACCGACCGGGTGCCGGTGTTTCCCTGCTCTCTCCGGCTGCGGGCGGAGAGAGCAGGGAGACACGCTGCAGAGCTCCGCTGCATCAGCCTGCGCTGAGGCAGGAAAAGCCAACACTAGGATCAGATCTAAATCATGTTCATGGAGAGACCTTCGTCTGGTCAGCTAACATTACTGCCAAGCAGCTGAAATATAGAGTGATATTGTGGTTTTAGCTGACGTGTGTCGCCTCACTGTGTTGAGCGATGCTCATTCAGGTATATTTAGAGCGAGCAAGCGCGAGCTCGACGCTGACTTTCGTTGATTTCACGGCCACAGGTGTCGCTGTTAAGAAGCATTTCTGAAAGTTACAAATAGTCCCTTTAAAGTTAGCCCACTCTTCAGAGCAATGAGGTTCAAACCTCTAACGTCACAGAAATGGAGCAGTATAACCAACATAATTGTTGTATTTATTGTATAGCTCGATTGCATTGAATTGGGCAGTAACATGTAGTATTTATTTTATTCTTATTATTCCAGGACTACAAGTGTTTCCAAGGTTCAAAATCCATGTCAACTTTCCTCCTCCTATTGCTTTTTCAATTGCCTTCTGAAGCCTATTCCCTCCAGAAATTATGTCCACAATCCTCTTTCGTGTTTCATAAGACAGAAAAAGGTTATGATGGGAAATTTCCAAATCAAAGACTACAGTTTGATCTGCATGTTGAAAAGTGCTTTTAATTGCATCCCTTTGGAGAAAATTGTGCTGCTTTTTCAGAACTGCTGCTTCTACCGTTTTTAAAAGCGTTTGAGGGGTTTAATATTGTCAAAAGTACAGTTGTTGACTAAACTTAGTCCTTGCATTAGCGTGGGGAATTGTTGACTTTGGAAAAGCTCTTGTAACTGCAGAATTACAAATGCGTGGAGGGACTTAAATTCCCCTTGAGCTACCTCTAGACAAATAGAAAGACCTCCACAAAAACCAGACCTCCCACTCACGCTCAAACAACAAAGGAAATACAAACAAGTCTTGAAAGCTACCCAATGGGATGACCAAGGAGAGGTTTGAGCATATTAAAGTGATTCCTAAAATGCACCTGCTAGGTCCCCCCCCCTGCAGTGTAAGAAAACAAATGTCGACGCAACTGTTGCTCCAAATATTTTACTCAGAAACAAGGAAGTATTACTACATCCGAGTAGTTCCTTCACACGTACTTCGTTTCTGGAGGATTAAAGATAAAAGAGTCAATTCAAATGCTGTCATTTGGCAAATGCGTGTTTTAATCAGGAATTAGGGCCTTAATAATAATATGGATGTGATGAGCATTTTCTTCTGGTGCTAAATCTTACAGACATTCATTTCAAGCCTGCAAATCAGGGGCAGATGGAATTAGCCAAGAAGTGTGTGGGGGATGAGAGATGTGTCGCTAGGGGTCGACGCCTTTTGTGGAACATAAGTCCCATTTATCCCAAATTAGGACGGGTGCGGCACTGGTTCGCTTTGATGTTCCTCTTGGCGGGAGCCTGGGTGGAGTGCAGAGGGGGGACGGGGCAGATTGCTGGAGCACAAACAGATGTTCAAGGCTCATCCTTTGAGGTGGTGATGAAACGTTGCCACAGCGAGAGTCTTTACATCCCACTGTCAGTCAGTTGACACAGAGACAAGGGCAGGGCTGCAGTTGCTAGTTTAATGGTGCTGCATATGGGCTGTTATACCCAACAGCAGCAGATCAAGCCGTTTGACCTACATCTGTGCTCAGTTTGAAAGATTCAGTGTATTGCGATGTGTCGTAAAAAGGAACTACCATGTAAGCATTTGATGGATAGTGAAAAAACATGTCCATAATAGAATACCATGATTTTGTAAAAGATGCTGAAATTGTTCTTAACTGATTTAACAAAACAGTGCAGCTCTTATCTAACATATGTCTTCTCAACCTCTTCACTCTACATTTCAACAGGTTTATAATGTTGCACAGGTTGTCATATCAACATCTCTTCAATGTTAACATGTTTGCTGTAATTATCTGCACCTCATCTAACTGGTTTTGTCTCTGTTACTCCAGGAATATGACGACGACTACGGAACAACTTATGATGACCAAGGATATGAATCGTACGACAACAACTACAGTAATCAAGGACAAAAGTAAGTTCTGCTATTATTTCCACACTATTAGGCATTTACCAGCCCAGAATCTCTAGGAATTATGTTCATGTTGGACATTTATGCGGCATACAATTCACTCCCAATCCCAAGGTTGAGTGCCAGTAGAGGAAGCAGCCATTCTTATGTAGAGAGGTGGAAAGTGTCGGGTCAGGCATGTAGCATTTGACTTTCTCGAAATTGTAAGTCAGTGACTTAACTTTTAAAACTGCACTAATCAATATTTTTATATTACTCATCTATAGATTAACTATGTGCAGTGTGAAAGGACTCTACATTTCCCTTCAGCTATACTGAGCATTTTGGTATTTATCAGCTGTTTATCAGCATGTTTCGATATTCATTTTACGGCGCACAACTTTATCATTTGGCTCACCTGCTCATTAGTGATGCATGGTTCAATCGCATCCACCTGTCCATTATGAGAGCCAGTCCATCCGCCCAACATGCAAAAACATGTAGTAGACAACATAGTAGCACCATTGTCAGGACTGAGGTCTGAGACAAGAAGGACAGAGACGGAGGAGCGCTGCCACAGCAGTGTGTGTTTGAGAAAGAGCGAGAGTGACAGACAGAGGGGAAAAGACTGCGGACGGTGGCGAAAATAAAGAGGGGTTTTGATAAAGTTTTTACTTTTTCAACTACATTTTAGTCTCGTCTTTTCTCATCAACAATATTGCATGTTTGATATCGTCACCGTTAGTGTTTAATGACATCGGTGCCGTCGTCATCGTCTTGTCTTAGTCACGTAAAAAAAAGGTCGTTGACGATCATATTTCATCATAGTTTTTGTTAATGAAATCAACACTGCGCACGCTCGCGTCAACCTCTCAGCACTGAACAGCAAACAGACAAAGTTAGTGACCAGCTGGTGAACATAGTGGAGCATTTAGCATCAAAAGAGCCAGATATTTTTCTAAGGAGTTGGTGGAGACCAAACCAGAGCTAAAGAAGGGTGAATGCTCTACTTACATTCATCAGACGGACAGAAACAACTCCAAATGAAAGCTAATGTTGCTTTGTGTCTGCAGGTTATAATAGGTAAATATTTGCTAACACATTCACCACAACAAGTCAAAAAGTTGACAATGTTCAACCTAGGTGAAAGAACAAAACAAAAAAAACAAAATAATATTGCTCTGCTTTATCGGCCACAATAACCACAATGTTTACTTTAACCTTACCCTACCCATACTGTAGCTGCCATATACTGTGTATTATAGAAATAAATAATATACAAACATGTTGGGAAGTTAACAAATTTAGTCCTTGAATCTAACCTTGAAAAAATGTCCAATGCTAACAGTCTTTGTGGGGATAGAATTGGCATTCCCACTCAGTTTACTGGTGTTTCTATAAATGAGTGTAGGCTAAATAGAATGAAGGAGAATTTATTTGCAGGACTGTTGTATCAGACTGCATTAGTTTTAGATATGTGTACCTTTATAAACTGGCAACTGAGTGTACGAATGAGCAATAAATGACTCAATTCAAACTGGGTTATCATGTAGAGTTCATACCAGGACTAAAACATGACAATGGCAGGACTCCGAACAGCTCGAGTGAGTGCACTGAATAAAAAAAAAGATGAGTTATACTTATGTCTCTCCGAGTCTAAAATACGAGTTTATGAGCAGCATCTGAGGGCGCTGCAGTCTGGCCATTTGGGCTGGAGCAAATGTAGAGAGAACATGAGGTAAAATTGAGATTTGAGAACAGCTGGATTATGGTGCATGAGCTGTTAAGAGTCATTTATGCTCATTTTCTGCCCTGTTTGAAACTCGAAAGAACACTTTGTGTTAATGAAGTATTTTGTGAGGGGTGAAATGTTTTTACTGACCTTTAAGTTGTCTTTTAAGATTAACTCCAAAAAAGTTCAATTCAACATTGAAAACCCCAATAAGACTGGTTTAGAAGATTTGAAATGATTGGATGCAAAGCAGGATCTCTAATAAATATATAAAATAAACCAATCTTAGCAGACTCTGTGACGTATCACACTAATTGCAGCTTATTAACCGTATTATCTTTAGTTTTAATCACCCTTTAAAGTATCTCGCCGAAGGTGCCTTTTGCCCGCTGCGTTTCTCGTGTCAATGCAAAATAAACAGCCTTAGTGGTACGTTGCTCCATTTAACAGAGGGTCCTGCACAGCTAAATGCAGAATATTGATTTTCTTATATCCAGGGAGCTATCGCACTCTCCAAGCCACACAAGGTCAAAGGCTCTCTCTTTGGTTTGTTGGTGTCCCGCTCTATTTTATCAGCACACAATGTGCTACATTTATGTATGCCTGTCTGTGCCACTTCAAAAGAAAGAGTGATTGTTGCAACATTTAGTGTGTCAAAAATTGGATTGTATTGGCAGCAGCTGGAAAAAGATGAAAACAGACAGAGAAGAAGAAAGAACATTATTCTGTCCATTGGCTTTTGTGAGCAGGGTGGTCGATGTTTTCTTTTGTGAAGGTGTCGGGATGTCTGTCATCCGGGCTTCATCCATCTTTTGTGCTATCTCTTTTTTACGGGGGGCCAGATCACACACACACGCACACACACATGCACACACACTCTCTAACACACCGAGGGATGTATATCTTGAAGTGTTGGTGGTTATGCTCACCGGGGGGAAACGCGGGTCCGCCTCAGGAATCTGCAGCTATTTGTTTTATAAGCATCCTCGTGAATAACGGTGGGGGTGTTTTGGTGAAGGTGGAGCGAGGGAGGTGGGGGGGAGGGGGTTGAAAAATGGAGGCCATCATGTAAATGCTGGAGGCTGGGTCGACTCAAAGAGATTTTCATGTCTGTTATCTGCTGGGAAACAAAGCAACTAATAGGACCCAGACATGGAAGCCTGTGCCTCCAGAGACAGCTGATTCACTTTGCTTCTTTCTCTTATTGCTGTGTCCTGGATTTGGTTGAAAAGTTGCAAGTTACTGCAGGCTGACATTGTGCATATGTACAACGTAAGCTTCATGCCGTATTTATGTGATTTGATCGGCCTTGGATTGATTGAATTTTCACCATTTGTCCATAAATATAAGACGTATTATGTGGCTTTGTTCGCTTTGTTTGTCGTTTGTTTACTCCTGAGAGACAGTACATTGGAAATGATTTACATAACTATGACTACAACACATTCTAAGGCTATCATAAAGCCACGGCTTATCCATTTATTACCTTTAATTATTGTATTGTAGCTACTGCAATTAATACTGCAACATAATACGGTCTTTACCTCTTCACAGTTACAATCCTATTTAGCTTTTTGATGGACAAAGGTGCATTATTTTCACCCCGAGCCTGAGGAAAGGCATAGCAGGTCCCAGCTGCAGCAGGGCCTCGAGGAGACTGTGTGTGTGTGTGTGTGTGTGCCGGTGAGTGTGTTTGTGTGTGTGTATGAGGACGAGAAGTCTCTAACAATGTTTCTCAGGCCTAAGGAGCTCCCAGTCACCAATCTGAGCTCTGACTGCGTGGCAGGATTTCAGTTGCCGGAGGATAACAAGCAGAACAATTTACAGTCTCTCTGTCATGGTATTATCCCGGTGGCTTATGCTAGAAACAGGCCTGCCATTTGTGAACACGGAGGGGAAGGAAGAGGATGGTTTTAAAAAGGCTTCTGCTCTTAAGACGAGTGTAATAATGCATCAGTGGATTCACTGATACCTTAATTATGTTGAAATATATTTCCATGGCACATGAAATACATTTAGCTGTACGTGGTTATCAGAGTTATCTTAGTATCCTGGGTAATATGCCCACCTTAACTTAAAAATCAGAACTGACATTCTTCACCAGACACAGAATCAACAGAGAGAGTGCTATGCTTTATTTGTGCTGAATGAATTGGTCGGCCATCAGAAAAGATTGCCAAACAGAGATATGTTTATATTGAGCTGATTTATTATATATAATAAAAAAAAAATAGAGCTGTCAAACGCAAATTCGTTTTAATGCCACTAATTTCTTTATCGCATTAACGATAATTAATCTTTCGGAGGTTGTAGCGGGCTCAGTTTTAAAGCTAGAGTGAATATACTGGCATCATATGAAACCTTAAAAACCTAAGGAATCCATTGGTAACAACCATGGAGGCTAAATAATGCTCCAAACTTGCGCAAAATTTTAGTGAAGAAAAACTGTCATGGCCATGTTCAGGGGGATCCCTTGACCTCTGACCTCGAGATATGTGAATGTAAATGGGGTTCTATGGGTACCCACGAGTCTCCCCTTTACAGACATGCCCACTTTATGATAATCACATGCAGTTTGGGGGCAAGTCATAGTCAAGTCAGCACACTGACACACTGACAGCTGTTGTTGCCTGTTGGTCTGCAGTTTGCCGAGTTATGATTTCAGTATATTTTTGATGCTAAATGTAGTACCTGTGAGGGTTTCTGGACAATATTTGTCAATGTTTTGTGTTGTTAATTGATTTCCAATAATAAATATATACATACATTTGCATAAAGCAGCATATTTGTCCACTCCTATGTTGATAAGAGTATTAAATACTTGACAAATCTCCCTTTAAGGTACATTTTGAACAGATGAAAAATGTGCGATTAATTTGCGTTTAATTGTGATTAACTATGGACAATTAATCGATTAAATATTTTAATCGATTGACAGCCCTAATATCCAATGATCCAATGAAATCCATGCTTCCAAGCTCCTTCTTCCTTGCCTTTGTTGGCACATTATTGTCACATTATGGTAACCAACTGTTGATCGTTGGAATTAGTGTGAAACCACTGGCAGGATAGTGTATCATATATCCTTTGTGACCATAAACAAAATACAACCAAAACAGACTAGAGGTCGACCGATAGTAGATTTTAAAGGCCGATATAATAACGATAGCTTGGAGCAGGAAAACGCCAATATTTTCTTCACTTCTCCACAATATTTTTGCATATGCCGTTTTTGATAAACTACTTTTTTGTCACTCCGGGTTTCATCATTCGTGAGGGAATATCCTGTGTGATTTGATATTTATTTACAATGGGCGATGAGCTGTTCTGTGGCTTATGACTAGCCAGGATTACTTATGTTGCACATCCCGTTTCATTGTTAAATGCCATTCTTACAAACCATTATTGTATGTGAACGTTACCGGGGTAAGGAGGATCCCAAAGTGTGCAATTTAATTTCATGAATGGATAGTTACGTGGCTGGATTATTTGGAAGAGAGAACGGCAAATTGGTAAGCAAGTTAAAGTAACAGTGAATTATTTTCTTTTCCTCTCTGGCTGCCTGTCTTGTATCACAGACAAAAAGCTGATAGTATTGCGTTATATCTTTGAGAGAAATCCTAAATTATGTTCTCCCCTTCTACCTTGACTTTGTGTATGGTGTTTCCATGAAAAACGGTGATGTACGTGATTGGAAGCTGTCCAACCATCGGCTACTACCGGAGCCCAGCTCCATCGATAATGATAGTTTGTAAAACGTCCTATCGGCGCCGATCTATACCTCGAAAACAGACACCCACCCACTGCTTCATAGCAATACCAGGGGTCAGAAAGTCCACAAGGTACCTTTTAAATATTGACTGGGATGGAAAAAGAGCGGAACAGTTGACTCAGTAAAATGGTCAATGCTTCTACAAAAAAACATCACTCCATTAAAAGTAATTGTCCTGCATTGGAATTTGAAATTTCTAAGTATTCTTCTCAGCAAAATGCACTTTACTATCAAAATACAACAGCACATATTAAGAAAAATCATTAATTTCACTCTGTAACTCTATGCATTGTCCAAGACTATGTCCCTTACTTTGTTAGCAGCAACACAACACCTCGAGTTCGAGCGGAGAAGTGTCTGTTTTGATTACAGCCTTTAAGAAATGTTTTAATATTGTTTACAGCTGGCTAATTAAATCTTTATCAGTACATCATATTTTGATTAAATGCTTTGGCCTTAAAAAAAAACCATTCTGTAAATATCACTAACTAAAGCTAACAGATATTTGTGGAGTAAAAATGTCTGAATTACAGCCAAGAAAAACTATGAATTGAAACAGAAACTTAAATGCTATAATTACATAAGAAAACATACTAGCTTTAATATTTTATGTTATTGCATGTACTGTATGTTACTGTCACTGTTGGGCAGTGACAGTGATACATTCCTAATGTTCTCTGCTCGGTTTAAGTGGTATAAAATGTTGTACTGCACATTACCGTCCACAAAGGCAAAACCCAGTAACCAGTGACAAATGAGACAAGACAACCTGTGTCACTATACTGCACACACTCTGTCACACACAACAGCCAGAATTGAGTAATTTAGACATAATTGAATTTGAAAGGAGAATAAGGCGCTCACGCCCTTAAGACATGAGACTTAAGCTAAAAAGCTGTTTTTAGACGCCTTGAAGACATTTTGCGACATTTACATGTTTCAGAAGAGAGCTGACGCCCGGGAGAACCTCGCGGAACGCTACCTCAGCATGACAGCCGTGGCAGTCGGGTCCGCCAGCTCCCCTAGATCACAGCGTCCTCTTACCGTGTTTATACAACACAGAGCACCGAGCCATCATCTTTTTTTTTTTTTTTGGAGAGGCAGCAGAGAGCTTCATCTCAGGAGAGTTATCAGGAAGCTGCGGCGCTTGGGTACCAATCAAGTGCTAAGGTCAAGGAGGCTGCTTGTGTGGAGAGCGTCTTTAATTTCATCAGCGGAGAGAAGGCGACGTCTCTGTAGGGAAATGAGAAGGATGACAGCTGTGGCACGGCCCTGGCTGGACACTTGGAGAGGTCACGGAGAGGTTGGCTCTCGCAGCTCGGGTGCGATCAAAGCATTATTTCATACTTGGCACCTCAGAGACTGCCGGCTGCTGACACCTCGCACCTTCCCTCGCACCTTGCTTTGGTATGCTACATCGTAGGCTGGATCCCGGAGGCCCGAGGGCACAAGGATAGCTGTGTGACAGTGTTTTAAAGGGCAGTCGCACCCCTGAGGAGCGACTGTAAATCTTAGTACAAGAGACGGGCACGGAGGAGAACAGAGGAGGAGAGTGGCTGGATTTCTAAGTTTCATGGGGTAGCAGATTAGAATCGATTGCTTGAGTGAGCCCCCAAAACTACTGAAGCCTCATCAGCAACACACCCACACAAACCTCCAGTCTCTGTGTTATTCAGTGAACAACTTGAGGGGCTAGTTAGTAATTCTGACACTACCAAATACTACAAAAACAACGTAATATATCTGCAAGGGTTGATGTATGAATATTTCATGGAGGATGGTCCTCTGTATCAAACACAGAAGAGCAAGATATCAATCAATCGATGAAGAATCTTCCTGCATGCAGACAAGGACACTCAATATACAATACATAAGGAGGATTTGAGGTGGCTAACACCATCTAATGCTAAGCTGCATTCATGTATGCTTGTGGCAGCCTGCTTATTCTTGTAACAAAAAGAAAATGCCCCCCCAAAAAGATACGAGCATCCAGTGCTATAAAATGTGGTGGTCATAGCAGTGTATCATTGGGTCACCTGGCAAAATAGGGCAGTGTAGATGCTGAAATAGGAAGTCTATGATCTATCTTTACTGTTTTATAGGGTGAAAGTTGGTGACAGTTCTAATGGACGATAGGTGTACTAGACCTACAAACTTGCAGCAGAATTACTATTTGAACTATGAGCCTAGAGCCATACTACCAGCTGAAAGGCTGTACTTAGGCACAGTACAGTGAGCTCAATGGTAATGTCAGTAGATGCTGGGTGTCTGGATACAGATGCATAAGTCGCGTTTCCACAAAGCAGTCCAGTTCAGTTTGGAAAACATTAGAACGGTTATTTTCCATTAGCAAAGGTTGTGGATGGTACCAATAGAACCACTCCATTCTTGGTACCACCTCGGTTGAGGTTCCAAGCGAGCTGAGCCGATACTAGAAGGTGGAGTTAAAACGCTGCAGACCACTGATTGGTCAGAGGGAATCGTCAACAATCATCAAAAGGACATCCTGCACAAACCATGATGTATAAAATGAACTGGATACAGAATTGGAGGCGGGGCCCCCTTTGTTCCTATGAAAGTTACTCAGTGGCACATGAAGCAAAAAAAAGTTAGACTTCCGCCGAATATAAAATTGCATTTTATTTTATTTTATAATAGTGCATTTTACAACTTTTAGGACCTAATAATTTAAATAAGGGCTATTCAAGTGTTCATACTGGGAAGTTGATTTACCGAAAAAAAAAAAAAAAAAAAAAAAGAGAATCCACTGATTTACAGACATCTCTTTCCCAATGTAAGTCTAGGGGAAAAGTCTTTTTGAGCCCAATGGTATCACATGACGGACAAGGAAGTTGTAATTCCACAGTTGGCCACTGTCAAATTAGCTTCTAAGCCCGGTGCTCTTCCTGGGGGCTTGGCACAAACAAATCAAATCTACCGTCAATAGCGACCGCAATTTTTAATTCACTCAACACAGATTTTTAAAAATGGCAGCTCACAAAACTATGCCATACACATTACGTACACTACACGTACTATTGACGAAGTGTAGGCGTTCCTCTGCTTGGTTGCTGTTGAAATGATTCAGCAAGTTTCAGAATCACACCTACACTGAGGGGGTACTTTCTGCGGAAACACGGCATAGAGAAAATGACCAGGTACCAAAAGTGAGTCGAGTCGAGCAGAGCCGTACCATGCAGTGGAAACACAGCTATACTGTAGCAGAGACATGGTCCGTCCACTCATGCCGGAGCAGAAACATGGATGCATGTCAGTGGTCAGTGAGCCGTTAAAGTCTTCGTCTTGTTTTCTACTGCAGTTGACGCCTTGTATCTGATCAGCCTGCCTTTGTCAATGCTACATCTTTGAGTTCTGCTTGTTGAGTCGGGGCCCTCAGGCAGACAGCATCCATTTAGTACAATGGGAATATCAGCATTGTGCTTTTTTTAATCTTAGCACAGATTGGCTGTGTTAGCTGTCTGCCTCTGAAATGCCTACGGTGCTTCACAGATGGGCACCTTAGATGCTGTTTTCAAGGTAGACAGCTTGTCAAGATGAGTGACAGGTGCTGTGGCGGGAATTAGACCATCTGAGGGGAATGTGGGCGGGATTTACACCACCCTTCTCTGTCTCGAGACAAAGGGTGGCATATTGTAAATTATAAATGTAATGCTCCTTCAATAAGGCATAAAGTCTTTCACAGATTCTAGATAGTCACGATGAAAAAAAAAACAAACATGTTTCCAAGTGATGAATTTCCAAGACTACTGACTCGACTCGAAAGAGGCAGTTTTTTCCCTGAAGGAGGATTTCATGTCCTTTCAACAAAAAAAAAAGGAGGAAAGTACCATAAACGGTCTGTTCAAAACCAGAAAGAAGACTCATTTGTAAAGTCAAATCTCTGCCGTAGGCCATTCTGTCCCTCTTTGTGACTCTTCAGCAGGGGGTCAGCATTGGAAATAGCTTTGCAATCAGCCACCACATTGAGCAATCACCAGTGTATCCATGAGGAGGTTTTCCATTTGAAATTATGTGAGCTTCATTTCATACTAAATGGTGGGAAAAAAGGGAATTGCCGCTTCTTTTTTTTTTTCACGTCCATTTTCATTGTATTGTTGTCTGTGGAAATCACCACTGAGCCGGCGTAATCAGAGCATTCAGTGTGGGATATTTCCGTCAACGTTTTACTTTTTCAACCTTGTGCCGAGAATGAATGAAAAACATTATTACACAAGGAAGTATTTCTGCTCAAGGTTTCACAGTCATAATAAGTCAAAGTGTGCAATATGCAAAGAAATAGACTAACAGAAGAAAAGCAGCCTCTCTCCACGTCACACCGGCGCTGTATTACCTCTACAGCCCTTCGTAATGTCCTACTAGATTTCTTCAAATTCATCACAGAGGACCGGAAGAGTAATGGCGATGTAAGAAAACAAAGTCCACTAGGGACGTGTACTACATCATTCAGATTTAACACCGCCATCTGTTTCGGGTTGCCCAGGAACGGCAACATCAGTGCTTAAGACGAAGCATTTACAGAGATGACAGATACGCTAGAGAGGCAGGGTCTTTACCTCTGGAAAAGTAGGTCTGGAATGAGATGCCTGATGAAAGAGACACACTTATCTGTTGTGTTTGTCTCTCGTGGTCTACGCAGACTGTTTGTTTTTTCTTGGCCAGTGAAGTTTGGGGGAAACACAAACCAGCGGACGCCTTCTTCTAATGAATGTCAAATCAGACGTTGACCTATTTAGAAAGTCAAGGCACTTTCACACCTATGACAGGGCAATATCTGGAGTGAGATCTAGCCACCCCGGGCTCTTCAGCTAACGCTTGTGTTCATAGCGCCAGCTGTGCACTTCTGACAAGGCCACGCTGTGATTTGGAATCAATGATGATAAATGTCGAATGTACAGTACGAGGCAGTGGAGAGGGTTTTCGGGTTAACGTTTCCTTTTATCTGATATCACCTTAAAGTACTTCCACTTGGCAACGTTTCTATACTTTACTTGAAGGAACATGAAAACTTAAAATAAAGCCAGGACGTGCCTGAATGTGTCATCTACATGATGACACAGTTTTGTGTGGAGTATATCAAGCTGAATTTTATTGTGATTATGTACATATTCTATTTAAAGATTGTGTATTCTTGCCAGTTTAAAACACCAGCATTAAAGCCTTTCCACACCGGGGAGCGTGACAAATAAACGACACAAAAATATTCGCCTGCTTTTATTGTGAAAGAACGGAAGGAGTGGATCTGGTCTGCGCTGCCTTTGTCAAGGTTGAAAGAAGTAATAAAGTTTGCCATCTTGGTTCTGAATACCAGCCCGTTCTCATTCCAAAGGGCGTCAAATACAGAGGCTTTGTCACGGCCATCGGTGTTCGATACCGCTGCACAAGGCGCCTCTTAGTGTCGGTATGAAACGCGATGTAATAATGAAATTAACTACAATGTAAACCCATCCACGGCAACAGTTAACGCTCCGATAAAGTGTACCGGGAGTGTGGTGACGTAGTTTAAAGAGCGAAAAGACACACACAGGGCAGGCGGGAGGGGAGGTGGATGGGTCCAACAAACACAGGGTTTTCATCACAGGAGAAGGCGTTTGTATCCCGTGCATTAAATTTGTGATCTAAAGTGACACCAAGGGGTAACTATAGTGGTTTTGATGCCAAAAATAAATTAAAAAAATATATCGACGTGCAAATTAATCACACGAAAAAACACAATCATTGTGTGAAGGCCTTTATCCTGGGGGGTTAACCTCATGTTTGATGCTGAATTTTTGCTAAATGATACTATCTAAATTGGTCAGTCACTTTACGTTTGCATACTTGTTGTCTCGCTAGATTGCTGGCCTAGTCTAGCCAGCCCATTTGCCATGAAAAAATGTTGGCATTGGACGTTTCTGCAAACCAGGAATACGTTGAATGGCGACGCTTTGCCTTCGGTCAGAGCAAGTGATGTAGTTTAAATAGCGAAATGCGACACACCGGGTAGGCGGGAGGGAGGGGAAGTGGATGGGTCCAACAAACACAGGGCTTTCATCCAGGAGACCGCTGTTCGTGTCCCATGCATCACATTAGAATCAGCTGTTAGTTAGTGTCCCGTGTTCACAGCGTTCAGTTTAATTTTCACTCTACGGTAGTAGTTTTAAGCCCAACCATGTCGTTTTTTCCTAAACCTAACTAGAGTGGTTTTGTTGCGTTGTTACGGTTGTTATACATTATTATGTGTTTGACTACATTGTTACAAACCATGATCTTTCTTTTAACCATAGCCAAGTAGTTTAGTTGCCTAAACCTATCAATCGTTTCACAACGTTAACCAGGTGCCATTGCGTTTCTGCGAGCATGATACAAGGCTGATATGAAACGTATTTACGAAACATATTTTTGTTTCAGAAACATCGCCATTCAACGTATCCGTGGTTTGCAGAAACATCCAATTCCAACATTTTTTGTGTTGACTGGGTTGTGCAAGCAAACAGGAATCGCTCGTAGCAACATGAATGAAAACATTCAATATATCATATATTAGACCTGTCGTAAACTTTTTAGTACATCAAAGATTTTATTGTTTGCATAACATTTTTATATGTTCCACAAAGCAACTGCCTCTATACGTGCCTCTTACTATTATAGTAGTTACACTGAATATGTTTACTGTGTGCTTCTATGAATAAAGAAAGGTATTTTTTTGTCAGAATACTTAAATTCCAGATGTATGCACTACAGAGTGTTGATTGATGATAACTGTGCTGTAGGGCTTCAGGTGCTGTCGAACTTTTGGCTGCACAAAGCAGAATTTCACCAGAATCTTTGACCTTCAGGATGCGTCTCAAGACTCACCGGTCTCTGTAATTGAGAAGAGAAAGTAACTACGGGGAGATGTTGTGTAGCAATATTGATAAAATGTCACCTCAGAAATTAGAGGCGCCTAACAGCTTTTGTTGCACTCTTCTCCTTTGTGCTCTGTTGGCAGCCTCTCAGCACAGCAGAGTACCATTATTCGTCCTTTCTGCCTTTAGCAACGCAGAAACCTCAAGAGTTAAGTGAAAAGGGCTGTTCTTTAACAGTTTATTTGTGAGATAAACAGTGGAAATAAATGCAGGGAAAAAATGCTGACTGCCTACAGCGTGTGAGCAAGCTTCTGAAATAGAGTCCGCATCCTGGTTTGTGTATTTGGATGTTTTCTATCGTTGAATATGACACAGAGCAAGACAGGAAGGGCCCAGATTACCCAATATTTCACATGCTTCCCAATATGTCTGCAAGCACCTGTGAATTGTGGCAAATTGATTTTCTGACATTTATAAAAATTGATGTTTATTTTGAAGGCGACCTCTCCGGAATACACCCCTGCATTTTGGCGTGGTGCGAAATCTAATTATTTAGCATCCTGTCAGGTCTTGTCTCGGGGTACACAACATGACGAGCCAAAACATGCCTTCAGTTGCCACGGGTCTCTCTCTCTCTCTGCCCCCCCCCGCCCCCCCGCCCCCCGCCCCCCCGTCCCTCTGTCTCTGTCGGGCAATGAATGGTGTCAAGGATATTGCAGTGACTTGACACCCGTGGCAGATGCACGGTGGCACCTCTGCCGCGAGAGCCGACTGGAAACCTCTCGCTCAGAGCAGCAACAGCAGCTGGCCTCGCTTCTTGGAGGGAGACTCCATTAGCGTGATGGGGGAAGCCTTGTTTGCTTCTGCTGGCTTGGCATTGTTTGTAGTTGAATTATGAAGTGTGTAAAATTTATGCTAAGCCTGACTTAAGGCTCAAGCCTCTGTAGAGAGCTGTCTCATGTCTCATTGCGCCGCCATAGTGCTCTTAAAACGATTCCTCCCACTGTCCTCAATTTGGCCATGTTCATCCTCACCAAGAAATTGTTGCAAGAAAACAATAAAACGACCAATCAGTTTGTCATGTTGTTGCTGTTGAGAGGCGTTATCAGTTGTTGGAAAGCTGCCAAAGTAAGGATCAGTTCACACAGGATACAAGAAAGCAGATTTTTTCACTTTACTTTGTTGGTATTTAGCAATGAGCTGAGCTGCCCAGGTTTTCAGGTTGGTGTTTTTGAGGTTTCTGCATCTACGCCTATGCAATGCAGATGAATACAATTTTGTATGTGGTGATCACAGCAAAGAAAATTACGTTTTCAAAAAAATAAAAACAAACTTGATGTCCCCAACACACTGAACGTTTTTCGCTGGAACTTTCTATTGAAAAAATACTGTAGTCCCTATGAAAACAATTGACTGTGTTCTGTGGTTTATCCAGAGTAACAGGAACACTATATCTGGACTAGGGATGTGCGCGATTAGTTCAAAGAAAATTTTCCAAGGACCCCCTCATAATCGTAACCCCAATCAAGCATATGCTGCTTACTACCATTTATAACCTCAGACCTGTTTCATAGTGATAAACAGAAACACATTTCAATTTGAATCATGTTAAGATAAGATGAGATGATCTTTTATTAGTCCCACAGCGTTATTGAATGTTAATACCACTTACTGTACATACCTTTATACAGAGGGTGATTCTATTCATATTGCATTTGGACAGAACTTGACAGCATGTCTAGCCCACGTTTCAAGTAATTGATTTTAATGGCATGATCTTATTCATTGGCTTAAAGGGCACAGTCCTAAAAAAAAACCAAGACGTTTAAACTTACCGGTCTAAAACTGACTTCCAGTAAGTGCTTCAACTTAAAAATAATGAACTTACTGCTGTGTGTCACAATCATATCAGAGTTTCAATTGGCCCTAAGCTAATGTGGGTCAGAGTAATGGACACGATATGCTTGTTTTATTGGCGCAAATGGTCCCCATCTGTATGTGTGCACTTTGTAATGATAGCCTACAGCACAATTTTATAATTTATTGCAAATTATTTCATGAACCCCCTGACAGAGTGCCACGGACCCCACTTTGAGAATCACTGGACTAGTTGATTAAACGCTGCTACCCTCGCTAGTCGGCACCAGAAATACTAGTCGGTTAAACGTATTATTATTTGATTAATGTACACATTTAAATTACATATTAACAGCTGACTCAGCTGTTGCTGTGGCGACTCTCCGCTCTGACCTTAACCCATCAGCCGCTCCTGACTCACTTCCACCCTTCTCCCGGACGCCGCCTGCCACCACCTCCTCTTTCCGAAATAGCGGCTGGGTTCAACAGTCAGTCTGGTTCTCTCCTGATCACCTGGATTGGCCAGCAGATAGGGCTGTGTATCAAATGTATTTTTTTTACATTCAAAGCATTTGATTGAGGCTTTGTGTGTCGGTCATCATATTTTATGATATTATCACCCTAAAAATAATGGGGAATGAGATTTTTGACCCAAGTGAAAAAGTTGTTTTTGAAAGGCAAAACGCCAACAAAAAGCCTATGGATTGAAGCAGAATATTAAGTTGGATAAAAACATGTTGCGAATTTTGGAAATGATTACATCTTTCTTTTTCAATTAATTTGGACTTTTGGACTGAGGACCAAAAGTCCTCAGAGACGAACGAGGGCTGAACACCGCATCGCTCGCTATGTGTGTTTGTTTGAAAGAGGTATATAGAAGTGAAGATGTAAGGTAATAAAACTCGCACACTAAGATTCTAATGGCAGCCTATAAGAGATGCCCAACATTGACTTCTCTTAGACCACAGACCCCGCTGGCGTTTCATCAAATTACACCACACACCGGGTTCGTGAGGCGCATTCCTAACCGGGAGACCAGAGCAGACACATGATGTTAACAGGTCCTTTAGCAGGATTGTAGGTGGATTTTTACAACTGGCAAATATCATAATCATGGCAAACAAGAGAATGCAAAATGTTTAATGTAATATGTGTTTTATAATTACAAAATCTTTTAGTTTGCCTTCTGTATCACCTGGGTGGTGGCGCTTCACGTAATAGTGGCACCATACAGTAGCACTTTGAATAATAGTACCTCTCAGTGTAATAGAGAAGACACATGCGTCTTCAGTTTCTTAATGAATTTATTGGAATATACACAAATTAATCAAAATGAATGTGAAGATTAATAATTACTTTAAAATCTGTATCACTGTGCAGTTTCTTTTTATGAAGCAGATACTGCCCAGCGAAAGCAGACTTAATAGCAGACAGAATTAGTAGAGATTGATTTCCTGGAGCGCTGCAAACTGCGGTGTAATTTGATAGAGGAGCGGAGTGTCTCAACCTCTCAGACCTCGGTTTGGCTTTTTAAAATCACACCGCAAAAAAGCTACTCCATTACAGTAACTGGAGTACTCCGTTACTTCCACCCGTGGTGTGTCATTACTGTCACCTCTTTGCCCTCAGCAGTCGGGGCGGTGTTGATGTGGTGTGTCGGGGTTTTGGATGGTGCCTTCAGCTCTCTAATCCGGCGAGCAGAGAGGTGCTGCTGTCGCTGACAGACTGACTGACAGGCAGGCGGAGAGGACCCAGCTGTGATGGCTGGTGTCGGCTCAGTGGCAGCCTTATGATGAATTACCTCTCTTGAATGATAGCGCTGTTACTGAATGATACTGACGCAGGATTGTTCTGTCAGCATCTCGACGCCGACCGCAAATAAAGAAATAAATAAATAAGCGGGAAATGAACCGCAATGCAACTTGCCTCCCCCATCTTTTTATTTTTCATTAAAGTTGCCACCTCTCATAGATCTCCATATGCAGTGATATGGAACTGGAAGTTCGTGCAGAAAGACGGTGGAGGAAATTGCCTTGTAAAACCACAAATGTGGCAGAACTTTTGAGTGATTGAAGGCTACCTCTTGTTTGTTTTTTACTTTTATTATATTCAGCAGACTATATCTGAAAAAAAAACACATACTATCTGTTTTTCTTTATTGTCCCTGAAGAAATTATATTTGATTGCATCATGATAAATATTACTTTGATGTTCAACCATACTGAAAATAAATTACAATGATGCAGAATGTATTGACTTTCTATTATTTCATACTTTGTCATATTCACCTTCCTGCTCTGTCTGTTTACAGCTCAGATGACTACTATGAATACGGAAACAGCGGGGAATCATATGATTCGTATGGTGAGTTGCAGACCTCTCTTCCTCCAATATATCTTGTGTCAATTGTCAGAACATTAATTTATAGTTCCCTGACGCTGCCTTCATCTCAGTTGTCATAGCATCTGGGTAATTGTGTGGTGTCTCAGACACGTTCAAATTAAGCTCCTTCATTTGGCTCATTAGCGAACAACCCAGTTGCCAGAAAGAATGTTGGCATTGTACGTTTCTGAAATCCACGGGATATATTGTATGTTAACGTTTCTGAACCAAAAATATGTTTTATTAATCTGTTTCATATCAGCCTCGTATCACACTTGCAGAAACGCACAATGACATGTGGTTAACGTTGCGAAACAATTGGCTAGGTTTAGGCAACAAAACTGCTTGGTTAAGGTTTGGGTTGAAATGATAATGTACCATGGTAACACGATAATAACCTGTTAACGCAAATTTGTTTTACCGCTACTAATTCCTTGAACGCATTAACACAATTTGCAATTTTTAGGTTGTAGCGGGCTATTTTAAAGCTAGAGTGAAGATACTGGCATCATATGATACCCAAAGGAGGCTATATAACGCTCCAAACTTGGGCTAAATTTTGGCGAGGAAAAACTGGCATGGCCATTTTCAAAGGGGTCCCTTGACCTCTGACCTCAAGATATGTGAATGAAAATGGGTTCTATTGGTACCCACGAGTCTCCCCTTTACAGACATGCCCACTTTATGATAATCACATGCAGTTTGGGGCAAGTCATAGTCAAGTCAGCACACTGACACACTGACAGCTGTTGTTGCCTGTTGGGCTGCAGTTTACCATGTTATGATTTGAGCATATTTTTTATGCTAAATGCAGTACCTGTGAGGGTTTCTGGACAATATTTATCATTGTTTTGTGATGTTAATTGATTTCCAATAATACATATTTACCTACATTTGCATAAAACAAGCATATTTACCCACTACACATTACAGGTATATTTTGAAGAGATGAAAAATGTGTGATTAATTTGCGATTATTTTTGATTAACTATGAACAAACATGTGATTAATCGCGATTAAATATTTGTATTGATTGACAGACCTATTAACAAGGTAACCTAACGCAACATAACAACGTAACGTAACAACGTAATGTAACATAACAACGTAAGGTAATAACGCAAAGTAAAAATGTAACGTAATGATGCAACGTAACAAAACCACGTAACTACGCAACAATGTAACAACATAACAATGTAACAATGTAACAACCTAACATAACAACGAAACGTAACATAACGTAACATAACGTAACATAACAACGTAACATAACAACGTAACATAACAGTGTAACGTAACAAGGCAATATAACAACGTAACGCAACAACGTAACTCAACAACTTAACTCAATAATGTAACATGACAACAAAAACTCAACAATGTAATGTACTCAACAATGTAACATAATGTCATGTAACAACATAAATAACGTGCATGAATAATTAACAACCTCCCTTAACAGACTTTCTTACATAATGTACAAGCGTAAACTCAATGTTTACTTTTGGTTTCACACAGGACATGAACAGTGGTCTCCTGAGTGAAAGTCCTGTGTTTGTTCTTTATACTCATTATAATACCACATAACTTTCAATAAAGGCCGCTCCATATACTACGTCAATCGCTCTGCACATCGCTCACGGTGATACGCTCATTGCGATACGCTCATTGCGATACGCTCATTGCTCTCCCCGAATGCAAAAATGTCCACTATAAAAAATAAAAAGAACACATTCAGTGTGTCCGTGGATTGCAGAAATGTACAATGAAAACATTTTTTTCGATTGGGCTGTAGTGAGAGAACAATGCCACTACACACCAAGAACGATTAACAAACAAAGTCATATTTTTTGTGGAGCTTCAGTGTCAACTAAACTACAGGAAATTACCCTAAAAAGCAAAAATATTGTAAAAATAAAAGCGCACTGACTTTAGTGATTTTTGAATTTATTTTTTGACTGCAAAAAAGTCCTAATACCAAATGCTGCTCTGATGATTCTCTTACTTCAGAGGAGAAAAGAAAGTGTCAAAAGCAGAGAGACTTTAACAAGCTGATGCTGGAGCTGCAGCATCACTTTAACAGCTACTTTGCTTTACTTTTACTTCACTAAAACTGCTGAAATCGCACATTAAAAAGAATCAGCACTTCAGTCTACCCTAAGCATCGGGTTAGGGTGCTCATATGTTACTTACAGCAACGTTTTAGTGTATCGCTGTACTGCCTTGTTGGTTACGTATTGTTTTTAAGTGATTGCAGTTGCGTGTAGCACCATTGCCCAAGCAAAAGTTCCCCTTAGGGACAATAAAGTATATCTAATCTTATCTAAATGTGGATTATTTTTAACGTTTTCAGTGTGCAAAGGCATTAAAAAGATAATAGCCAGCAGCTTATTAGCAGAATATAATGAAGTATGCCAGGATGCTTATAGGGAGATATGTCTTTGTGTTTCTTACACATCATCAAGTTCATCATGCTCAGCTAAAGACAACACAGGGTAATCAGATTTTGGTTGATCCCTGTACTCTCATCATTAGCTAACAAAATCATTAACTTAATATATTACCTAACCAGTTAAGTTATTTAGACACTTTTTTTTCAAACCAAATAAAGCTGTCGGTGAGTGTGCCACAGTTACGCAGCTAAACGGAAGAGCTTTATGTTTAAGGCCACTCTCATCTCTGGTTTAGAGGCTGTTTATCGTGTCTGGAAAGAGCTATAAATGGCTCCACAAAACTCAGACAAAGTTAACACCTCTGAGATAATAAGGCCGTCACTCTGATGAACGGTACACATCAGTCATACACTGTCAATAACCCCCTAACACCAAATTATTCACTGCTGCCGTTATAGATTATAATTGTACACACATTTTGTAATAGTACATATCATCTGTCACTGTCAATATGAATCCTTCACGCTTTACAAACAGTATGTAGCCATCTTCACATGCACATACTGTACATAATCATTCACTACATGGATATCCATTCAGTATTTATTTATTTGTACTATTTGTATGGTTTACCGAACACTTGACTTATTTATAGACGTTTTATGTCTTTTTTTATTGTTGGTCATTGGTAGGGCTGCACAATTAATTGAAATTTAATCACAATCACGATTTTGGCTTCCCACAATTAAATGAACATGATCAACCGCAATATTGACGTTTAAAATGCTCCGCTCACAGAAAACTGCTGCATTTCAAATCAAGCGATTCCTAAACTAACAGACAGTACCTGTGAGGGTTTCTGGACAATATTTGTCATTGTTTTGTGTTGTTAATTGATTTCCAATAATATATACATATACATACATTTGCATAAAGCAGTATATTTGTCCACTCCCATGTTGATAAGAGAATTAAATACTTGACAAATTTATTTTTAAGCTAAATTTTGAACCGATACAAAAATGTGTGATTAATTTACGATTAATCGCGATTAAATATTCTGATCGATTGACATCCCTACCTCTAGGAGCAGCACTGTGAATAAGGACCAGTCTTATTTTGATGCAAAGATTTGTACATTAGCATGATTGAAGCACAACATGGAAGCGGAAGCAGCGCACTGTTTATTTAGATGTGAAAGTGCAATAAAAAATAGTTCGTCCCTAAAGTCAATACATAATCATGATCTCAATATTGATCAAAATAACTGTGATTATCATTTTTGCTATAATCATGCAGCCCTAACCATTGGTGCTTTTTATATTTATATATACACTTATTTTTTCACATACCTGTGTAAATAACAGCCCCGTCTATTCTTTACCTTTACTGCCCAGCTTTGTTGTCCTCGTTTCTAGCTGTTATTTTTTATATCTGTGTAAGTACATTGAGAGAGATGAAAAAAACGGATTCTGATAATGTTCAACAATACTGTGTCAACCTTTGACAAGATACAGTACAAAGTGGACCACGGTCATATTTGCTGCAGAGTTCACTTGAATGATAGCAGAGTTAATGTACAGTAAGGTACAGTAGAGCGTGCTGCTGTACAGCTGAAGGTTGATCTCTTTCTCTCTAATAGTGTGTTTGGAACCTTTGTGTGAACTGGAACATACAAGATGAACTCTCTATAGCAGCTATTTAGACTCTGGTTCTGGTGTACTACTTAGTAAGGCTGTCAGTCGATTCAAATATTTAATCCCATGATTGTCCATAGTTAATCACTTCAATTAATCGCAAATTAATCACACATTTTTTATCCATTCAAAATGTACCTTAAAGGGAGATTCATCAAGTATTTAATACTCTTATCAACAAGCTAGTATGACATGGTTGTTACTCGGGGTGTGACGAAATATCGTGCCTCGAAATATCGCAATATAAAAACGTGACGATATGCATCGTCGAGACAAAAAACTGAATCACGATATCAGGGCATTATAGGTAGGGCTCTGGGGCTAAAGCAAAGCTGCAGCCTCTTCCTGCTGCTTTCTAAGGCCTATGGAAGGAGGCTGAGTACGCGTCATTACTTTGGGGTACATCACATGCGCAATAAAATCTGGTCTGTCCTCGCCGAAATTGAACCGATCGCAACGCACGGCCGCAGCTTCAGTTACACTGCGCATGTGAAATACCCCAAGAGCCATGTCCGCCCGTGACCCAGCCTCCTTTCATAGGCCCACACACACACAGCGCAGTCAGTGAACAGCTGATCGGAGAGGTGTTATTACACCTGTTCAACAAGCATAAACACGATGAAAAGGTTAAACATGTAGGAAAGCATCGTTTCAATCTGCTCTGTCCGCTGTCTGTCATTCTCCGCTGCTGTTTACACAAGCACAGCGCATTAGCTCGGCGGCTAACAGCTAACTGTAAACACGTGTAAGTTATTTAGTTGAGTTTTGACTGAAACTAAAGCTGGCAGTAGGCTGTGTAGTCTAACTGTTTAGGTTAGTTTGTCATGTATCTTACTGGTAAACTGATCAGCTGGCTGAGACAACACCATCTCCTACCAGCCCTAACGTTACCTGATGAGTGACATCAGCAGAGGACAGGAGGAAGGACTGTTACTGACTGATGGAGAACAGAGGACAGGACAGGACTGATATAAAAAAATATGGAACTATAGGGCAAACAACAGCATTGTTTTGCATTTCATGTCTTTTGAATAAAAGGCAATTTTTTCAGTCATATATTTTCATCATTCAAGTTTTGTTAAAATGATTGTTATAATATCGTATCGAGATCGTGAACCCAATATCGTGTATCGTATCATATCGTCAGCTGAGTGAATCGTCACACTCCTAGTTGTTACCAATGGATTTGTTAGGTTTTCTAGTTTCATATGATACCAGTATCTTCTCTCTATCTTTAAAACTGAGCCCGCTACAACCTAAAAATCAAAAGTTGCATTAATGTGTTAAAGAAATTATTTGCATTAAAACAAATTTGCGTTAATGCTCTATTATCGTGTTAACTTTAACAGCCCTACTATCTAATAATCTAAATCTATTCCGATAATGTAGGTGCAGATATAAGAATGCTGATCGGATTGAGATGGATTAGTGTCTGCTCCGAATAGAATCCAAGATAACTTAAGTGTTTTATGTATTATATGTAAATGTTTTTTTTTTTTACATTTTCGTTAGGGACCTACTTCAAACAGATAACATCATTATAATTATTATATCCTCCGCATCATTAAACGTATTGAAGACCTATGTGTGTTCATCTCATGCTTTAGAGATTTCAATGGGTTTTCGGAAGTCAAAACTTTCCCAACTTTTCTGACCACACGAGTAGAAGAACTAAGCACCTCATTAGAGCACTGCGCATCTCCACATAAAATGAAAGCTGCCCAGGTCTCACAGAGAAAGGGACGACAGTTCAAAGGAAACAGATAAACAGCGCTGATGTGCATCCTAGTTCTCGAAAACACAAGGTTACCTTGGTGTGTTTCTTCAAAGTGACTGTCAGTGGAAGGGTGACAGGTTTAATTAAGGGGTATTGGCTATGTGCTGCCAACAGAGAGCCTGTACACAGAACAAAACAAAAAAAACAACCCTTTGTGAGCCTCGGCTCAAGGGAAGTCTCGGCGCTGGGCTGAAGATCAGACAAAGGGTGCCATCGATAGTGGCACTTTCACATTGACAGTACCGGGGGGTGAACAGGGGCTGATTTGGGCTAATGGTAATTGTGACCTTTTTGCCTTGGAGCCGCTAAACGGGTCCCTTTTCAAGTAGCTATTTGATTCTCTCATTCAATTATCTGAGATGCATCCTTCCAGGTGAAAGTCGAGCTTCTCGGCGTGCCGTTTGTATTCCCCGGCTTGAAGCGGAGCTTTTGTTACGAGACGAGCGCCGTCGATACCAGACAGTCAAAGCGCCCCGCAACTTTCTGCGGTATTTTCATCATCGGAAGGGGGAGCAGATTTACAATATTTGTGGAGAGCTTTGAAAGATTTAAATAATCTGTAATCACCTCCCCCCCCTCCATCTGTTTCTGTTCTTTTCTCCTTAATCAGGTCTGGAAGAGTGGGCAAACAATCGCGGCAAGGCACCGCCAGCACGAACAACCAAGGGAGTGTACAGAGAACAGCCATACACCAGATATTGAACTGTTTATACAACCTGCACCTGAGTCCTCATGGCTGTTTCAACCCAAGTAATGGATTTTTTATGGACGCTCCCACCTTTTTAGAATCGAAAAAACTAAACTAATACAAATGAAACGGCGATAGTGAGACACTGAAAACTGGTTTCCAAAAATGGCATCCTCTCCCTCCCTCCCTCCCCCCTGAATATAAAAACATACTCCCACAAATGTGTAAAGCAATTTAGGTAATCTATCCTTTCCTCCAGGAGAAAATCGACTGGACGTTGAGATTAAGAAAGACTCCATAGTACATTAAGTTTCTCTCTCAGCTATGTGATTGTGAAGAATGACATTGAACCAAGCTATTTTACTTGGTAATGATTAGTGAATCACTATTAGCTGTCAATACAATGTTTCTAACACAGCTGCCAGCGCGACTTAATTTATCACCCTCCTCTATTCTTCGAACCTTGTACTGCGTGGTTGATCACTTTAAAAATGTAGTAGCTTAGTTCTAGGAAAGTGCAGTACTGTAGATATTTTTCTTCTGAGGGGTAATTGGTATAATTGTGTCCCTTGTAAATGAAACATTTACAAAACTGAAAAAGAGAAAAAGTCATACTGTATACATATTGTTTTGCTGTTTCCTCCTTTTTGTAAAATAATAGTTCTTTAGTGTTAAAGGGCTTATAAAAGCATGGTGTGCAACTGTGGATATTGTCAGCTGTTTTATTCTGAAAAGCCTATGTAGTTGTGTTCATGATTATGCCCCCCCAAAAACATCTTTAACACATCTATAAATAGCCGCTCATGTACACCGAACAACCAGAGCTGCAAAACAATCCGGGAGCTTTTTAATTTTTTGTGATTTTTTTTATTAGATGCTCTAAATAAGTAATTTTGATGTCATCATTTGATTTAATACCAGATACTTTTATGACTTTGTAGGCATAATAATCAGTTTCCAAGATACTAAATCACATGCTGTTGAATTGGTAAGCATTTCCATCTAGAGATTTGTTCGACTATAATGATTTTGAGCTTATGTAAGCCCTTTAATATTTTCTTCTTTGTTGATGCTGAATAAACATTTTGAAAGAAACCACTTTGTGTTGGAGAGAATAATTATGGACTCATAAATAAGACATCTAATTTAAACTAACAAACCCAAATGAAATATGTTTGGAATATCTGAGCCTGTAATGAATTAAAAACACGATGTATGTCGTCATAACTAAGTGGGAAAAAACAAGATAAAACAACATATGTTCTGGCAATAAAATCCAAAGTGGCAGCAAGATGGCATTACCAAAAAATACTCGCAAACAGCAAATGGCACTTTGTGACCTTGTTAGATGACCTTGGTAATCTGATGAGAACGGTTTCCTGTTTGTATTTGAACGCCATGTGATGCATTTTGTTGGAAATCTCTCTCCGACTGAGATTTAGAGGATTTAGCGATAACGACATTGCCACTCTTGAAACCCTATCCGCTCTGTTTGCTCATATAATTCGATGTGAAGCGAACGCTGATCACGTCAAGCATCATCAGTAAACACACATTAACTCTCTGAGTGTTTACCCTGACAGAAACGGCTGGCAGCGCTGCATGAAAGCCTCCTTGACCTCTAGGCCATGTTGCTCTCTCTTCTTGTTTTGCTCTTTCTGTTCTCCTTCGGTCATGTGACCCTCTCCCAGTCGTTTAAAGAGCCTGCCTTTGCCCCGTCCATTAAAGAGACTCTAAATGACCCCCAGCTGACCTCCGCAGAGAGAGGATGGCAGTAGCTGTTTAAAAAGACCTCCGTCCCACAAGGTAAACAACCTGACCCAGTTTAACCTCTCCCCTAACGTAGTAGAACATAAACCCTCTCTAAACTTAAATGTAAGATGTTTTCCTGTCTCTGTTAAGTCCGTAATCTATCCACAAAGCTGGGAATAATTAGATATCTGTAACAAAAACACTGTAAAAAAGTATGATAAATAGCAGTAATATGTGTAGTGAAATAACTTTATCCTAAGACTGTGATAAAATATATCCTCTGCTACAATAATTGAACCATAAAATATGATGTGTCTTGGCATTTGTAATAATGTTGTAAAATGTGTTTATGTTGTGAACTTGCATGATCATAGTGTGTTTTTTTTTTATATTCCTTTCTAGGTCGATGTCCCGGCTAAACCAGGCCATCCGTCCAATTATGTCACTGGTGCTAAAGGTAGGTTGTTTTCTGTATTACGCGTCAGATGTGTATGATGATGTTTTTACATGTAAACATTCAAATGACTTGAAAGTATGGGGTCATTCACATGCCACGTTTTTTTTGTGCCCTTAAATCCATTGCTGTCAATGTAGACGCATTGAAGCGACTAAAAGCGAGAGCGCCGCCATCGCAGCGTGCAAGCCTAATTTTCAGGGCGCGACGGCTGCGACCCGAGATAAAAATAGTTAAACTATTGGAACGCCGCATGTCATGTGACGAGGAACAACCAAACACAGCCGACAGATATATTTACAGAAGAAAGAAAAGATACATCGTAAATATGAAGGAGAAGTTAATAATTTTAGTGCAGGGCTAAACCCCGAGTTTTACGAACCCAAATTGTCGCATGTTTGAAGATAAATATAACCTCACGTAATCACGTTTACACACTGACTCCGAAACTTTTGTCCGTCATTAAAGTTTTCAGTACAGGTTTGATTGTATGCGCTTTTTCGCATCCATCAAAAGCCAAAAGAGGATTGTTTGACCACTCAGAGCCACCGTCCCTGCAAACCCAAAATGGTATCTGATAAACTGATTCACGTCTCCCAGCACGAAGCACTTCTCGACAAGTAAAGAATAGAGATATGTGGAATATAAAGAAAGGAAACAAAGGATGTACTAAAGACTAGACGGTAGTGATTGTGCTCTAGGCAGTTAAACGATAGCTTCTTGCTAATTTCATTAATTCATGGCCCCATTGGGACTAGAGCTATCCATTGCATACAGAAAAAATTAATTCAGTTTTGTCTCGTATTGCAAATTTTTGCAACAAATTGAATAATGAAACGCATCAAACTCAATATGTGATTTTTATTGGATGATGGATTGAAAGAACGCATATGAAAAATACAGACTCGGTGTGCAAAGACTGTTAATTTCAGTGTTCTTTATGTATGATCAAAATGTATTGATCTAAACCATGCTGTATAATCAGTTAAATAATGATGTATATGATGATTTTATGCATGTAAACATGATAATACACTGAAACCATGGATTCAAATATGACATCTGAACTTCGAGGTTAGATCAGACGACCCTTCCGGATTCTTGAAAAGGTTCCATGTAGTCTACAGAAAAATGGACAAAAGCTCAATTTAACTGTTCTTTCAATTTTCAAAGATGTGTGACCAAATGTATTGATCTAAACCGTGCAGTATAACCAGTTATATACGGGTAAGGGAGCAGTCTAACAACAGAATTCCTCCAGATGAAGGGGTGACCCTCAGAGAAAATCTCAAACGACGGTCTAAACGGTTTGGATTTTGATTTGAAATCCCTCAGGAAGTACAGACTGAAATATTCTACAGAGGACACAGCGTTATCATGGCATATCAAATATTAATGTGACTTTGAGGCAACTTGATGTTCTCTTGATGGATGTTTAATGTTGAAAATATTTTTCGCCGGAGCTCGTGAAATCCTTCAGAATCGGCCCCTAGTACGGAGGCTCGACCCTCAGCTCTCCTGTTATACCCTTCCACAATCCCCTCAAGGGGATTCCCGCATCCCGCTGGACTCTCTCTGCCTCACTTTGTACCTATATGCAATTAGTGTATGAGAGCACTCTGTGTCATCTGAACCACAACGGGATCCCTGTTGCTGTACTCTGAAAATGACACCCTGTGCTTGTATTAAGTGGGGAAACGTAATGCCTGACTGATTGCATTAGCCAAAAAAAAAAAAACCCTTGAAGTGCGGATACACGGATGTGACAAAAGGACAGTCCTAAAAATGTCCTTCTTTGCTCTTTCTTTTTTTTTTTTTGGCTCATATTTTTTCTTTTCTCTCCTCTCTTATTAGACAATCCGCACAAGCTTCCGTCCACATTAAAGACCACCATATGTCAAACCAAATCCCCGGAAAAAAGGCCGTCCGACTTCACACGGGATCTCCCCCTTGACCAAATGGCAAATTTTCACAGCCTGAACTGAGGTGAATCATGCGGGAGGACACGAGATGGGACCTGTTGGGATGCAGAAAAGGGGGGGAAAAGATAATGCATGTATCACACATCGTCAACCACCGGAGAAAAAAAGGGAGGGACGGAGAGAAAACCCCGCGAGGCAAATGGAGTTCCTCATCCTCTGGGACGATCTATCGGGGAATATTTCCATCAGAGCTTCCCTGGCACTGTATACATTTTACATACACGAAGGAGTGCTCTGAACTGACTCTGAACCTGCCCTGTGTCTTTCTTGATTTAGGCTTGTGTTGAGGGGGGGATGTGTCTACCACTTACATTAGACAATGCCTACAAGGGAGTAAATAAATAATGCAATATGCTAAGGGAATATTTCTAGCAAAGACACTTCTAATCTCATATTGTTGTGCTCATTAACCTATATCCCATCCACTCCGCTGAATAAATGATTCACCAAGTGCCTTATTGTTGCATTGTTATGACAGCTTTAGATGTTTAGTCCCATTGCCAGAATTAAAATATGGGGCAGTACACTGGAAAATGTAGCTTTTTTCCTCTTGTTTTTTGGAGGTTTTCTGTGTGCATTACCGCGCCGCTGGAAAACACCACCCAACCTCACACACACAAGAGTACAGTCTGCTCCACATGTACTGCTTAATCAGAATCGACTTCAGTGGATATTACAATTCCAAAATAGCTTTCTATCGGATAGAGAGCTTCATTCTGTCTTGTGCATAAGTCCAGATAGGCTGATCCGTATTCCACACAGTTGTATGTCCTCCGTGGCAGACAATGGTTTTCCATTAGAGGAAGTGATTCTCTCCGGAGCCTCGGTGCCAAGCCTCAGACAATAACACGGCGACCCAAAGCTTGCATCTCGGGCTCTCGGAGTCAACTCTCATCACCTCCGGGGGCTGATTCCCCCCTCTGAGGTGGCTTAACACGACAGGCTTATCTGGAGTAAGCTTGTCAGAGTTAATAAAGTAAGAGCAGCTTATTTGATTAATGCATACAAAGGAGGATGGCGTGATCTGTCACTGGGAGACGAGTTCATTCCGACACTGTAAGACAGATCGATGGGTCCAAGATGTTGGGACCACTGGAGGTGTTTTTAAAAAAGGTTTCAGAGGATCTGGAGCAAAATTAGAAAAATAGCTTAAAGGCCTTGAAAACCTGAAAATGAATGATGAGGCCCTACATGAACACTCACTTTCTATCTGTAGTTTGAACAGTTTTGGTTCTTTCAAATGATTTCTGTATTCGTCCTCTCCTTTCTCACTGTATGCAAAAAAACGTGATGTTGTGTATTTTTGTGCACCAATCAGCAACATTTGAATCAAAGTGTGATGACAGTTGTGGGGTTGTTTGCTCGCGTTGCCAGCACTGTCAATCAAATGTGTTCAGACCGCACCCACACAGTCCTGGAAAAAAGCAGATTGGCTCAGTGTTTGAGTGTGAAACTCTTAAAGGAACAGTTGCCGAGAGTTAGATGAGAAGATTGTTACGACACTCATGTCTGTATGTTACTATGTAGCTGGAGCTGTTAGTTAGCTCAACATAAAGACTGGGAATGTGGGGAAACAGCTTGCCCGGCTCTTTCCGGCTGTAACATAATCCACCTACAAGCACCTCTAATAAAGCTCTGTAATTAGAACGCAGTATCATATTTGTTTAATCCATACAAAAGTGTAAAACAAGAATTTGCCAATTTATGGGGGACCAGGTGCCGGACTATTTCTTGGGCGGGACCGGTAACTTCCTGGAGTGTCCAGTGGTTACATGGGAACTAGTTGAATTATTGTTTTAAGACAGTTTTTGTACTTAAACGAATGTGTTAATTAGTGAGCCTTCGATCAGAGTGAGCACGTTTTGCAGGTGGATACCGTGAGGTGTGCCGTACTGCCTTTTTGAGCGTTTTTTTGCAACACATTCTCACTCCCATTTCATCAAATACAGAAGCTTGGTCAGTGCTCCTCATTATCCAAGACCGACGCACGGGGTACCCCTCTTGCGTTGCTTTTGGATGGACCGGGATACGGCGTGTCAATATGCGCTCGTTACATGCGTAATGTCCTTTCAAAATAAACCTCTGAAACCACAGAAAGTTAGTTTGAGGCAACACAACCACTTAGGGTTAGGAAACGGTCGTGGTTGACGTTAACTTCATTGACGACTCACGTTACTCACAGGACTGACGATACTGACCAGGTATCGTCAGGGCCTTAGAGGTGCTAGTAGGCCGATTTTGTCAGACAGTTTATTACTTATTACTTTTCTTATTAAGTCATGAACATCATAGAAATCCTTAAAATTTGAAATCAAGTTTTCAGTTTTAAAGCCACTTTGTGTATAACTTATAAGTGATTATATTACCCTTCGAAATGTTGAAGTTGATGTAATGATTTAACATTTTGTTCGTTGGAAAATTAGTCAATGCAGGTGTTGCTTTCAGCCCATTTTTTCTCAATGTCCTTGGGTCAATTTCTTGGGGTAAACAGTGCATTGTTGTCTGCCAGTGACTTTTTTAAACTGCCAACTGTGGTTTTAATTTAATTCCCTTAAAGGCAAATACAGGAAGAGATAATTGACAACTACTAGAAACTTTTAATATAACATGCCCTACCTATAACGGAGTAATGGTCGGTTATATCTGTCCTTTTAAAAAAAAAAAAGCAATGTCTTTTTGATTCTGTGAAGTGCTTTTCCACTTGTATTCCTCTTGATTATGTTCAGGATCTAAAGCGGCCGTCCCAGGCCTTTTGTTCTGTAATTAAGTGTAGGGCTCTTAATCTTCCTGAGATTAAAACAGCCTGATCAATGCTGAGGTGCTCTTTGGACGTGAGCACTAATGCGACCACGGGTCAGCGTGTGTCATCTGCTAATTGGAACTTCAGATTGTGAACTATCTATTATTACACAATAGCAATAATACAGAGAATGTATGACCACCATTATGTTAACCAGTGGGCAATATACGTAATAGACTTCTTTATCTGGGAAATATAATTATTATCATGCTCTTATTTTTGTGATTAACTTGTAGTCAAAGCCTAGAAGAAGAGATGAAAAAACAAGTAAATAAAACAGGGTAGAATAGACATCAGGGCAACAACAACACATGTTAAAAAATGTATCAGAGAGACTTCAAGAGAAAGAAAAATACGCCACAGGTCAAAAGACAAAACCAAAGGGAAACACAAGGTGCACACGAATAGAAACAATGACAGAAAATCTTCCATTGAATGCATTGTAAGGAGAAGCAGATATCAAACAGGAACAAGACTGATAAACTAAATGTTTTTATTACGTGTGTGTGCAAAGTCAATATATGTACTTGTCAACCATATGCTGTATATAAATTGTGCATATTGTTCATCATGTTTCTGTGTTATTTTCATGTGCTGTTGTGCGTTTATTACTGAGTCAGTAGAGTGCTGCAGGAATGAGTCCCGAAAGACAGAAATGAGTTAGCATTTTAGCACTTCCAGTTCCCTCGTCTGGAAGTCAATGTTTTTTTTTATTTAGTTAGATGCCTGAAATAAGGTCTGTTGTTAACACAAGCTTACGAGATTTTAACATTTTGTTATACGACATTAAACACATCAAGAAATATCCCACAAGTGAGTTTTGAAGCCTAAAACCCAGAAGTGAGTTAGCATTTTAGCACTTCCAGTTCCCTCGTCTGAAAGTCAATGGGTTTTTTGAATGGGATTTTAGTAGGGCTGACCCGAATGAAGCTTCGAGCATTGCCATGGTAATCAACCTCCAAATCAGCAGTCAAATATTTCCTTTTTTGCTTTTTTTTAAATATAAGCATGTAATAATAATGTATAGAAAAATAAATAGAAAAATAGTAAATAAAATAATAATAGTAATAATAAGAAATAATAGTAAATAGTAAAATATCCCATGAAATAAGGAATAATTCCACAACATTATTCATTATTCATATTCAACATTAATTATTATTAGTTTTCTCAGACGGATATCACTGTTTGTTATGTGTAGAGGTGCCTATGTGTACAGGACAGCCCTAGTTTGTAATTAGATGCCTGAAATGAGGTCTGTGGTTAACACAAGCTAAAGAGATTTTAACGTTTTGTTCTACAAAATAAAATACGTCAGTAATTATCCCACTTGTGGATTTTGAAGCCTTTATATGTCTTAAAAAAGTGGCTAAATTAAACTACAAAACGTCATCACGCCGACTTGTCCGCCTTTACAGCCTCGTTGTGTAGACTCATGTGACCGTGGTGTAGTTCTTTTATAGCCTAACGTTAGCTTTCTACTTCTGGCGATTGCATTTATGCCTCAAAAATAAAAAAAAAAGTGGAGTTTATTTGTGAAGATTATGTTGCTGAACAAAACGTGTAAGTATCATAAACATTTGTTTGCTATAAAGTTTATTTTCTGCAATGATCCAAGAACCCAATGGAAAAATCCCGGCTTTTTGTCGAGGGAACCCAGGGCGATGCTAACTCCCTGGTTGGCCTACAAAAATACGTCATCCCTGGATCACTCTATAAGTAAATACATGTTTAGATATCCTTACTACTAATAAAGCTTTCCTCCTGTTGATAAAAAAATATATATATATTCTTTTGTCAAATGCGTGTTGTGATGGTGCAGTTCTGACTACAATGTGAAGCTCCTCTCCCTTTGATACCTCCACTTCAAAGTCAGTATATGATCACCACAGTGTGTCATGTCGGGAAACAAATCATAAAGGCAATTTCACCGTCCCTACTGCGGAGGATTGACACTCCGTAATGAAGTCTGAACTAAATATAGTTTTAATAACTCCGAGGGGGGAATGCTCGTGGTGAGTTTTGGCAGTTGGCATGTTTTTTTCCGACTTCAAAAAACCCCACCACTGCAGGGATATTGTTTACCTTGATACGCCCTTGAAATAATAGTTGCAGATCAAATAAGTTTGTGTTGCAAAAGCTGTCTCAGTCTCCAACCTTTTAAATATTGTATGTTCCCCCTCCGCTGCTGCCTGGGATACATCTCTCTCCTCATGTAAATGCTGCTGTTCTTTATTCTTTTAGCTTTTTTTTTTTTTTTTTTCTGCTCCCTCCGCTTCCATCCTTCAGGCCGTTCCACTTTGAAGTTTCTCAGCTGTGTGAAATTTGAGATTAAAGTCCATCTGTTCATGCCCCACCACCACCACCACCACCAGCCCAACCCCATCAATACATACCCAGATATAAACAAAAACAGACGCAGACAAAAAGCGCTTGTTGTTTTTAACAGGTCAAAGGCAGCCATAATAGGATTGAGTCGCAAATCGTATAAAGGGCCAGTTGAGCGAGCGCTTTCAGCCTCACTGGATCAATTACACCTGACACAGACCATTGCAGACGATGAATTTCTTATCTAATCTTTATTTATTCATCAGAGCAGAAAAAAAAAGGTTCTGAGGCCAGAAACTTTTAAGGGACTGTACAGTCCTCCGAGCCCATAAAGGTGTGTGTGTGTGTGCAAACAAATGTCTTTCCCTTTTTATTTTGCTTTCAGGTGAGAATAGCAACACACTATATTCCCCCAATAAAAACCCCGTGTGAGGCTGCAGCAGTTTTGTTGGCTTCTCAGCTGGTCAGCCGGGTTAATAAACTGATGCACTGTGATGATATTCAGTCCCACCTCTACTGTATTGTTGGCTTTTTTATTCCAGCAGCAGCAGCGAGGTAGAGCCCTCAGCGTAAATATTCTCTGTAAACCAACGGCGCTAGCAGGGCCGGGAGATTAAAACAATTGTTTATGCTTTCAGTGCAATGCGGGGAGATATAAGCAATATAAGCAGACGGAGCGCTCGGAATGAAATAACACAGAAATTACGCTATCATATCGAGGGCTCAATACGAACAGACTCGTATAGGGGTAAAGAGGATATTGCGAAGACACCATTACGAGGGAAGTTAAAAGCCCATCACCTATACTGTTTACCTTAACACCTTACCTCCACTCATGGAACATTGACCTTCTAAATGACATTTGGCTCCTGTTAAGCTGAGCGTGTTTGGCATTTAAATAGTCCTTATTCAGCTACTACACCTTAACTCTGCCCGGGAACATGGTAAATAACGGAGGGAGGAATCAATGCGCCGTTATTCTGGTGGAAAAAGTCTGATTACACTTCACAATGCTTTAATTGTAGTGTATTAACTGGCGCTGTATATTAGCCTCGGTGAAATATTCCAACTAGGAAATTATAGACTGTATTCGTGCTCATGCACAGTGTACGTCCAGAGGTGCAACAACATCAGCATAATAACATAGTACATTATTGTAAAGCTGCTCTGAATGTACAGTAAAACTCCAGCATAAGTATATAAGTATATGACTGCCGCTCCCACTGTTATTGGCAAAGTCACGCTGTGATGTTCCTCAGTCACTCTGAAGGTGATAATTAATTAGAGCGAGCGGTTTAGTGCCAGCCGAGCCGAGGAGTTGATTACTGGGAGGTTGTGGCTCCAGCAGGGAGAGCAGGTCATCCATTAATCGGTTGGTGGTTCCACCCCCCCCAACTCCTCCTGTCCCAACCCTGTCTCCCACTAAATTACGTTCCCGTACAACTAAACGGCATCACCAAAATACCTTTTGAGGGACACGTATTTTTTCCCGGATTACGGTTGCTGTTTTAAAAAGTTTTAACCACGTGATTAACGTTGTAAATTGAAACAAAACAAAACAAATATGCACCAAAACTGCTTAGTTAGGTTTAAGCAACAAAACTACAGGGTTATGTTTAGTGACAAAAAATCTTGGTTTGGCTTAAAATTACTACGACATTGAAACAAACAAAACGAAAACGCAACAAATGACAGTGTTTCACTCGGGACACGATCAGCTGTCTCCTGGGGGAAAGTCCTGTTTTTGTTGGACCCATCCACCTCCCTTCCCGCCGACCAGTTGTGGACTTTCTCGCTTGTTATGCCCGTTATTATTCAATAACGTTATCATTCAAGGTAACTTTCATTCTCGATATACCACGTCACCTCACTCATTGTGCTATACATCATTCGCTGTGACCGTCCGCAGACTTACAGACGTATTTGTGAAATGTAAAAGACAAACGTAATCCGTGACCAAATACAGTTCCTTCCAAACATATTTGACGACGCAGATTAGTTTTATGGGAACGTAATTTTTAGGAGACAGGGCTGCATGTCCACCTGTTGAAGTGTGCTTGAGTAAGATACTGAAACCCAGATTTTACTCCAAAATTGCCGGGCCAACATTTTGCGTTGCAAGAATATGGGAATATGGGAATTGTTACATCCCGGTCCTCAGTCTAGTTTTCAGTTGTTATTTCCTGTTTTATTTTGGTATACTCACCTTTGTCTCTTGTTTCATTTCCTGCCCTCGTGTGTCTGTCCCACCTGTGTGATCACCGACCCCGCCTTGATGAGTTTTATCTGTCCCTGATCACCCTTCCTGTAGTCAGTCTGTGTGCTCCTCTTTGTCTGAGCCAGTTCATCTTTACTGTTTTAGTGAGCGTTCTAGAGATTGTTTACCAAGTGTATCCTACAGTATTTCAGACCTTGCTTCTGGATTCTTTGACTAAATCTCTGCCTGTTTGATAGTGTTGTCTATCTCTCCTGGACAGTTACCTGTGTTCTACTCTGTGTTTTTGCTCAGTTAATACTCCTGCTTGCATTCCTGTCTATGAGTTTCCCGCTGGTTGCCAGTGTAACTCTGATATGAATAAGAGGCACATTGTGAAGTGCAAAGGCACCCTTAGTTGTCAAACTAAGGTTGAAAAGTGCAGCTCTTTTAGCTAGTGTGTTATTCTAAATGCACAACTATATAGCATATTAAAAAATAAATCTTATTTTCCACTTTCATAACATTAGTTATAAGCCATTACATAGAATGTTTTTGGGTTGCCAAGTTGTAAAAAAGACACTTAGACTGGTGTTTATCCTCCTCCAGCATACACTTAACATTTATCAGAAGACAGCATTTGAAAACCTTCTGGAAAAAGCCCAAATAATAAAATATAATAGAGAAGTAAATAAAAAGACACAAAGGAAGGGAAAGTTGTAACAATTAATAATAAAGTAAAGTTAATGAATATGTTAAAGAAGAAGCAAAACTTAAGAAAAAGTCAGAAAAAAAGGGAAAAGGATTTATGTATATGTGAATATGATTTGTGTTAAGTCACGGCATGGCCTGCATCCATCTGCAGAGTTGATAATTTGTTGATAACTTGTACAATGAAATATTGTCGGCTTCTTAAAATTACAATGGCAGATGTTAAGGATTTTGGTAAAAAAAACAACTTAATTTATCTCACATTACTCACAGCAAATGTCAACTGATAAAATCCATTGTCTTTTAAATTTAAATTTCATTTAATTTGATGTATTTTTTTTTCTGATAAACCCACCTCTTTTTAATGTACTGCTGCTTAATATGTTTATTGTTTGTATCAATTACTTAGGGATAATTATTTGGAGATATAGGGTTGGGTTCGGGGAGTGTTTATAATATGAAAATGTCCTTAGAAATGTCTCGTAACCTCCAACAAAATGTTGGACACAAATATATATGAAAACCTTCATTAATGACCTAATTAAAAGTTCTTCTTATAATGGCTTATGAATAAATATAAACTGTTGGTATTTTTTTATTAGTCCTTATTAAAGCCATTGCTTACAAGCCATTATAGAGGCTGCATTAAAAGAAAGTGGAACCAGTAGAACTTGTGTTTTTTATCCATATCTGTGGTCGGGCCATCTCTGATGGTTTGATTTTGTCTCAGGTCTTTGGGGGCAATCCCCCGGGCAGCCGGGTGAACACGACTCAGCTTTAGTATTACATCAGTGCGGGACGAGATGATGAAACTGTCAGCATTCCTTTGTCTCCGTGGCCTCAGAATAAAGATACAGAGATGACCCCCTGACCTCTGGGATTGTCCATCTGTGGGCCTTTTTATCTCACAGTGCAGTGGAGGATTTCATGCACTTTCATCCTCTGTTTCAGACCGGCCTCTCCATTCTTTCTTCCATCCATATTTTTAGTGTCATTCTCTGTGTTACTCGAGGTCATCCGGATAATGTTAGCAGCAGAAATGTGACCCTGGGTGAGATTAAGCAAAGAGCTGCTAACTCCACTGATGACACGTACGTAACCTTTTGCATCCTCAGCTGCACATTAAGCTGGTCGAATGTAAGTTAATACATTTACTACAGTACAGTTAAAGGGACTGTTTGTAAGAATCAGAAATTTCCAAAGCTACGGTCTCCCCCACGTCCTCCGACCGTGGCCAACACTGTTTAACAGACGGGCTTCACTAGATATAACTTTGTGGTTTTGGTGGTTCCGTGTAGTTTGTGTTGGAGTCTGAGTCTGAACAATGTAGCCACACGAGAGCGCGCATGGGAGACCGACCCTACAATTATTTATACGTGTAAGAAGTTACAAACAGTCCCTTTAAGTAAAATGTTGAAGTACCTGTACTTTACTTGAGTATTCCGATTGTATGCTAAATATATCTATATATATATATATATATACTGGAAAAACAAAGTTTGGAAACTTGTGTTTGGTGGATTATTTCTCTGTTGTTACAATGCTAATGGTCATTGTATTTTACATCGCCGTCCCATGAGACCGGGTTGTCCTGATAGATGTTTTCCTAAACCTAACCAAGTCGTTGTGCCTAAGCCTAACCTAAACCTCAGCCATAGAGTTGTTACATCAAAGAATAAATTAATTTTTCAGCAGTGATTTCTAGATATATAAATGCGTCGTTATAGATGGCACAAAAAAATTACGTATTTTGTCATATAATGTGAGACCTTATTGGTTTTGCATAGGACAATTTAGTTTTAAATGAATTATCGTGCAACCACTTAAGATTCATCTTGCGACCCCCAGGTTTGAAACTACTGTATTAAAGCATCAGGAATAATAATTCTAAATAATATATAATAGACAATTATTTGACAGTGCAGCAGCAGCTTCAGTCCCCCCGTCTCTAAAAGGGATGCGTTCAGGCACAGTATTGATTGTAGGTCACCTTCAGGACACAAAGATATTCAGATTCTTTACCTCACGAGGGATGCATTTTATGGAGCGTATATATGTAGATCATGTTTTAATTAATTTTGAACCATCAAAACCGCAAAAGAATGATGCCTTTATTATCTGTCAATTAAAAGAAAAGGGCTTCAAATCATCACACTATACCGCCGCTTTATGTTTCCTTTACCTTCGCGGCCATAAAAATCCCCGCAGACGGAGAAATCTCATGTGGCCGCTCATCCTGAGAGATCATCGCGTGTTATGGTGGGTCATATTTAGGGCAAATACAATGAGGTAATTTGGTTTTACATTTAATGAAATGGCTCGGTTTAATGTGAGAGCTGTCTAAATGGTCAGGGAGGCTGCCGTGTGTGGGAGTGGTGAGAGGACATAAATCAGCTATAAGGAAGTTTCCCTCCTCGCTTCCAGAAACAAGAGGCACTTTTTGATGTTAATTTGTCACATAGCTGCGTGCACACACATCCCCGAGGGAAAACGATAGCGGGCCTCCCCCCCAATCACAGCCACACACTCGTCTACACCCGGCCCCATTTAATAAATCACTTGGGGAAAAATATCACATCTCTCGGGTACCTTCGACAAGAAATCCTCCCCTGGAGTTCCAGCGGGGTCACGTTCGTACAAGAGCCGGAGAAATTAGCATTTTTTTGTCTTTATCCGAGCAATTCTTTACAGGGAACAAAACTGGGCTTCTTCAAATGACTTCCCCTAACGATACTCAAGGGTACGCTGTGCTTTTACTGTCTTTGTTAAAGGACAGCTCTATCCTAATTTCACTTTTTGCTGTTTTTTCTTCCCCCCCCCGAGCCATTTGTTGGACACTGCAGCAGCCTTCACATGCATGCTCTTTGGAGTAACTTTTCCAAAAACGTCTGAGGCTTATTCACTCCAATTCACTTCCTAACAGCATACAGAACGACTGGAGACTTCAAATGCAATCAGTGCAGGTAATCCATCACTGTGAATGAGAAGCACAACAGCCAACATTTTGAAATCACAACATGAGTACGAGGTTCTACGGTTTTATACTTTCAAAGAAGCCCATGTTGTGATTCAAGAACGCCACAGGAGAGGAGAGGAGACGGAGGGGATCGTCTTACTTTTCCTTCCTGCTTCTCTGATTTCTGGGTTTTTTCTCTCCAAAATAACCCTTTCATACAACTCACCACATTCTCTGTGGTTATTTTAGTACCCGCCTCCTTTCAATCATTATCCAGTGGAATCAATTTGCAAAAAGCCCCTTTAGGACATGCACTTTGTTACGTAAAGGTGATGGTAATTTACATGTTGGTCTCATGTCTGAATGAGACACTTTTAAGTAAAGGTCATGACAGAAATCTCCGAAACAGTTTCAACAGGTCAGAACTGAAAGCTGTCAGATAAAGGTTGATTACTGTACATACACAGAGAACTTCTCATCTTATCGAAAGCACTACAATAAATGTAATAGCAAACTCATCATCTTTAATGCACAAAGAAATAAAATCAGTTTAATAAACTACGAGACACTGTGAACGATGTAACATCACGGACATGGTTCATATTCGCTAAATCTAGCACTGTCTCACCAAAAAAAATGGCGTATAAATGACAAGACAATTTAAGTAGTTTCAAGTACAATCACAACGCCGTTCTTGTATTTGACGCATCAATTTATGGCATGTAGTCTGTAATTGACTGCAATTTAAACGCATTTGTGTGAATATGATACGCTTGGAGCTAGTGACGTAGAATAACGAGAATAACAGGACTTTTAACCAGGAGACCAGTGCTCATGTCCCAAAGTGTTGTTGAGTTATTTTAAAGTTACGTTTGTGATGTGTTTTTTCTGTACTTCTGTTACGTTGTTTACGTACAAATTTTACATAGTTTACGTACTTATTTTAAGCCCAACCATGACGTATTTCCTAAACCTAACTAAGTGGTTGTGTTGCCTAAACATAACTGTGACCATTTCACAGTAAGAATGTGGCATTAAATGACACGCGAAAAAGTGTGTTATCATGACACGCGGAATGTCCTTAAAATGGCGTGCTATGTATACGACTTCCCATGAAATCAGGTTGCTTAACCTTACGGTACGGGGGTGCCCCCTAATTCACTTTCGTACTAAAGTCTTTATCTTTTTTTTTTACTAAAGGCCAGCAGATGGTTATCTTAGCTTAGCATAAAGACTGGAAGAGGAAACAGCTAGCCTGGCTTTATAACTCACTAATTAAAGCATTTGTTTAATCAAAAATCTAAGTGTAAAAAAACAACATTTTATGGTTTGATGGGGGGTAATGTACCAGCCTAGTTCTTGGCCAGACGCGGTGACTCCCCCGAGAAGTAAACTAAGCTAACTCTCTCCTGGCTGTAGCTTTATATTTAACGGGCAGATATGAGAGCATATCAATATTTGCATCGAATTCTCACCAAGAAAGCGAATAATTTTAGATCCCGTAATGTCAAACTGTTCCTCTTAACGTGTTGTCATTGTATGCTTACGAGTTCTATTTCTAATACAAGATGAGACACTTGCATCAGGGGATTCAGTTGTGAGAAGAGGAGGCAAGTGTCAATCGCACTAACGTAGCTGTTTTAATTAATGTTTCAACAGCAAAGTATTCTTCACGTTGTATGTGTTACAGCACAACACCGAGCTGGAGGTATCAGGGATGGAACCATCGCTTTTTCTGATGCTTCACCTCCTGCGGGAAATATTGTCACTTTTTTCAATTCATTTAAGTCCTCAAAGCTGTCAAATCTGCAAAGTTAAATGGATTAAGAAATGGATTTATAGAAAATAAATAGCTCAAAATCAAGATCATTTTCATTCCTGCTTAGTATTTATACTGTCTGCTGTATATTTTTGGAAATATGTATGTCATGGAGCATATTTTCTCTACTCCCAACATAATTTCTGCTCAGAGGAAGGTGCACATGAGCATATGAGCCATGAACTTGTGACGTTTGAGAAACGCTTGTTCACTTGTCTTTCGTCTTTCTGCTCACACAGGTTTTCTGTAAGGGGACTTTAATTCCCTGATCTGAACCTTTAAGAAGAAGGAGCACCTCCCATTTAAAATGTCTTTGTGGGTATTTTTACTGCTGTGATGTTCGTCAGTTACAATGAAATGAATGTTTACTTGGTTCTCTACCTCACTAACAATATTTATGTTTTGCTTATACCTCTTGAGAAGGAACATTTGATCAATATCTTTTGTCAAAGTGCATTTGAGTACCAATCAGCTCCAAATGAGGGGAGATTGAAGCCACCTGGTTAAAGTGGCACTAATTCCAGAGCTCCTCTCTGATTGGCCACAGACAGCAGGTGACCGGGTATAAAACGTCTTGGAAGACAACAAACTGGTCTGTCTTTTTTGTTTTCCATTTGTGTACTGGATGTTTTTTGTTTTTGCAAAGGACCATAAGTGATAAACCAAATGAAATGATTTATGTTTCTCGTATTGTGGCCGGTCTAAATAAATCTAGTGTTTCTGGAAAATCAACGCGCTGCATGCAGGTCCATTCCTCCCACTCACAACCATCCTCAAGCACAACAACGTACACCTAAGATGAAGAAAAAATCTCACAAGATAACAAAAGCCTGAAAACCCTGTCAAAAATGATGTTCCCTAAACTACATTCCATGACAGCGTATTCGGGCCATTGTAGGTAAAAGAGGGTAATGTTTAGAAGACAGAGCTGATTAAATGGGAAGGCTTTTGTCTCCGTCTGAAATCAGTGAGAAACAGTGAAAGCATGACCTTCACCACTAAAACACAGATCCTCTGTTAGTCACCACGAGGTTTGCAGCTTCCATTCATCAATCTTTCCCTCCATGTTTTGCGCGGCTAAGGAGGATCTAATGCGTCTTGCGACCCGCTCCAAACACAAAACTAGGATTTTCTGAAAAATGCAATTATTTTAATGCCAGAGAAACAATTGACTTCTCTCAAATGTAATTAAATATGACAAAAAGAGCAAAATTGCAAATGAACAAAGCGCTGGAATGATTGGCACGGGTCAAACCCGCCGAGAGCCCCTCCGGAGAGGGTTTGCATCCAGGGCTGAATAGCTTCAGCTGGTCTGCCGGAATTTGATACGGCTACCATGACCGTATACTCTCAATCCTTAATGAAAGCTTTGTCTCCTTACACATGCACATAATGTTTGGAGGAAGGCTTTTAGAGCGGAGCACTATTCAACCCCCACTTGTGTCAAACCCCTGGAAAATGAAGTACAAATTAAAGAGACATTAAGTCATCTATTCTGAGGTCTGTCAGCGGGAGGATTCCAACAACATAACCAGGTGTTTGGCAGAGACCTCCCCGCCCCTTTAGAAGTCCCATTTTCACAATGTAGAGCAGCATGCTGGTTAATTAGAGCAGGCATGCAACAGAAACGTCTGGTGAAGGGGAAACAAGTTGATAAATGCTCGAATTACAATGCATGCTTTGTCGGTACGTCAGCCTCACTTTTTGACCTTCGCAGCTGAAATGCTTTGTGATGCCGTTTGGCAGCTTTCAGCGCCGTCCGGCATCACAGAGGGGTTGAAAAATAGCCAGTAGTTGGGGGTGTGGTGTGTGTTTGTTTGTGAGCAGTGGGGGGTTCGGGTTGGGAATGAAGCCAGAAACCTCCAGCTCCAGGCAAAAACAATTACAGAGTAATTTTGTATTGATGAAAAAGCTCTCGTGGACACATTATGACTGGTCAGGTGACCCTCACGTGTTGCTTCTTTATATCAAAACACATTTTGCTTTGAACCAAATGGTGCTCATAATGCACAGCTCAGACTTCGTTTAACGGATTTGCATGTGCATTAAGCAAGAAGTTTAAAGCGGCTGATGGAGAGGACTATATTTGGTGGATGAGCGGCGAGGCTACAAGCTGTCCCTACCAGGCTACTTTCACATTGGATAATTGACAGCACAGATTCTCACTCCCTCGCACTGCCAGGCTGCTGGCCACAATTCAACAAGGGAGATGCTCATTAACATAAGTTGAGAAGGTGCTGTCAGCCAAGTGTTCTGCGTTTTTTCATATTATATAACGTGGACATGTCCGTGTACATTCAATGTGCACCATAGAGAGACAGAGTTCCACCCGGACAACTTTGGCAGTGGGTCAGTTGCTGTCTGTCCTCTGGATGTACTGTAGCAATAGCTCATGCAAGAGCTGTTGGTATGGCGAATGCTGAAAAAGCCTTCCAGGTCATGTAGTTCTGTTGTTGCAAGTTAAAGCAACACTGCACAAAGAGTGCTGGTATGTCTGTGGAAATGCAAACATGCTAAAACATTAGCAACGGCATCACCTGAATGCGTCAGTGAGTCCATTGTCTCCGCCCTGTATAACACAAGCTGCAGGCACCCAGGAATTATCCACTGCCCCGATTCCCCCCTCCTGATGATCGTCAGCAAAGCATTTTTTTATGGTTCTAAAGATTATCTTTCCAGATATTCCTGTGGTGTGAGGCACTATAGGCTGCGTATGGCTGTAATCCGCCAGTAAACAGAGTAGAAGAAGTAGAAGTTGCAAACTGGAAACAAATCAAGTTGGCTTGACCATCTAACCATCTATGAGAGAACAATGGAAAGAGGCTTTCAGGAATTTGTTTCAATTGGGCAACTTTTAATTCTTTTATGTCAGCTAGTGTTGGCCATGTTTCATGTTGTCCGGAGATGAAGGCAATAAAAAATATATATCCGAGAAGACGACAACAGCGGAAACAGATCATCAGTAATGTGAGTTAAATGTTCGCTAAATCAGAGTTTATACGGCAAAGGCGTTTCCATAACACATTTAGGGCATCAACTCTTTTCGACAAAGGTAGAAATCACCTCAAGCGAATGTAAAAACTTTTTTGTAAGTGAGGAAGTTTTATCAAATTTTACCGTTTCCATACACAGCTTTTCTAATGCGATACTTCAAAATGCGCATAAAATATGTGAATGGCACACAAATAAAAATGTTAATGTTTTAAGTAACTTAATAGTTACAGTAGGAATTAAGGACATTTATTTATTAATATTTTTTTTTTAAAAAGGGAAAATATTTATTTATTCCTAGGAGGCAAATTTAGCCTTCTTCATCCACAACAGTATTTTTTGGTTTTTGTCTATACACAATAAACCTCACCTCAATCCACTTCCTTCTCTATTCTTTCAATCATTGTCATTTTCTACCAGTTTTTTTCTCACTGTAGCAGCCGTGGTCACTGAAATGTGAATAGTGTGTGTGTCTGTGTGTGTGTGTTAAATAAGAGCAAGACAAAGAGAACAAATGTGACCCTCCTTTTTCTTCCCGCTAACCACGCCACGAGCCCAAGTCGGTTGCCATGGCACCATGAAATGAAGAAAGTTTGACAAGGGTGCCATACATTTTTAAACCACTTATTGGCATTGCCTCAAAGGTAGCACCTCCCGCTGCCCTCCCCTTCAGCAGCTGTACAGCCGCATCAGTGTCAGGCCCGGCTCCCTGGAGGAGGGCTGCCGCGGCGGGCCGGCTGGGACTCAGGAGTCTAATTGGGGCCCGAGGACGCCTCCCTCTGCCGCTACAGCTGTGCTGCCGCTGGCTTGACGGTAGGATCAAAACCCCGTGACTAGCTAGGGGTCAGAGGTCGCCTGGTGGCTGCTCAGCATGCAGGGCCAGAGGAGGACTCCGCTATGACGGCAGGCGGATCAGGCAGTGCTGTCCTGCAGTCTGCATGAACTCTGACTGAAGCCCTCAGCTGCTCACTCTGTCTCTGCCTAGAAAAGGGAAACACAAAGATAAACGGTGCTGATGTACAGTGTGAAGTGTGCACACTATAATGATTGTTCTTCTGCTACAGTAATAAATCTACCTCATCTGCTAAAAATAGACTCTTCTTGACTAACAATCTAGTGCCTCCCATCACCTTGGTGAAGAGACAACAAAGGTTATGTTCTTGTTGAACTGCCATGTCAGAAATACCTGTATACTGAAGGTGCATTAGAAGATTTCACATTTCTATTCGCAATACAATTTGTGTTCTATTAGCAAGTATGTTCATCTTAATTTCCTGGATCTCTCGACAAGGGGAGCCATGTCAGTTTACAATATTAGACTGACTGGTTTGCTTTTTATTTATTCTTCCCTGTAAATGGGATTAGACCTGAGGATGTAACATTTAGTTTATTAAAAAAAAAATTTCAAATTCGACATGGGTATTCGAGTCGCAGCGTAACTAAACTCAAGAACAGCTTGACAAATATACATTAATATGTCTATCTGTTCCCTCCTGGACTTGTCTCATCATCACTGGACTGACTACTAAAAGTCAGAGAAAAAAAAACAGTATCATAACACAAATAACAGAAATAATATAATAACTTGCAAACGTTACTGTGAAAGTGGCAGTAGTAGGCAGTATATTTTAGGCATGATTGGGCAAAAATCCCATAATATCCTTTCAGCATATTGTAATTCAAGTGTTCTGAGAGATCACTAGACTTCTGCACCCCATCATGGCTCTGTTTTCAGGCTTTACAAAATCTAGCCCATGACGGGAGACTTTGACCAATCACAGGTCATTACAGAGAGAGAGCGTTCCTTGGCTCATTGGCTGTGCTCCGGTCATGTGACCGGTAGTTTGGCGTTCCTTCAAGAGAATTCACAATGGCTACCGCGACACAAACTTTCTCATTTTACAGCTAAACCGTGCACTACAAGATGATTCTGAAAACATTTGAGGCGAGAAATAGGCATTAACGTAACATAATATTGATTCATATTTGATCAGCGCTGCCTAGTTTGACCGTTTGGTCGTAGTTCGCGAGTGATTGACATCCGGCTCTCATAGACAGCAGATGGACAGCAGACCTCAGATCGGCTCTTACTGCTTGTTTTCCTCCGGTCTGTGAAATCTTGCAGATGCCGTTAGGAGCACCGGAGGATACCAGAGGACACAGAGGACACAGAGGCACATGATTTTTTTCAGGTTACCTGTTTCATGTACTACTGTCATAGCGACCATTTTATAAAAATAACTTTTTTTATTAATAATTGCTCCAATCTCGCCAACTTCAGCTTTATGTCTTTTTAAAACAATCCTGTCCTCCGTTCAAATTGCCAATTCTTTTTATGATGACTGCCACAACAATAAATAGGCAGGGAGCCATACCTGCCGTTACAAGTTGATAACGAGCAGCCCCAACTCGGGGCCGTTTGGTCTCAGGAAGCCCAAATCCCCTTTTGGGACTTGTTTATGGCAAAATTAATTTTAAAGCAAATATTGAAGGCAGGGTTGTTAAGAATTTAGAAACATTTTTTGTTAGTTGAAAATCGCAATACATCGTAACAGCAATCAATGAGTCAAATGCTCTGACAAAAAAAAGAAAAAAATCCGGTATCTATAGTTGTCGCAGGACTGTAATAAACCCGTTACATTCATTTCATTCGGCCTGAATACAAGGGCTTTGGATGTGACGTTACCCTCAAACCACAGCAGTTCTAGCTTTCTATTTTCAGAGTTGACATGAAACCCATGGTCAGGAGGGGATGTGAATTCTGGGTAGAGTTCATGCCCTTATCCAGATGCATACTGGGAAGTCGACTCTTTTCATGTGCTGCCAAAGGAACCCTTTTGTAAGGCGGAACGTTTGAAAGATCAATGGAGAGACCTGGTCAAAGCTCGAGGCTTGAGCCACACATTTTTACCTCATCAACTTGCTCGACGCGAGGTCCAAGCGCCGTAGAGCAGACAGGCCAGCAGAGCTGTAACGTGTTCTTGTGAATAACTTTCAGCCAGCTGGTTGATTGATCAGCTTATCTCCCGTGTCAAAGATGATTCAGTGTAATAGAAGAGAATGAAGAAAAATGTTTTGCTCTGACAGTTTTGATGTGAGGCCTTTTTGGTTTGAGGAAACTTGATGAAGATGATCAGCCTCTCATCACTGTCTTCATGGTTTGAAACAGGTAGAAGTTGTTTTGACATCACTCCAGCATGAGATGAGATCTTGAAATCTTGACCGGCCTCTATAAAGAAGACAGGCCTCCATCATATCTGGAGAGTACTCGAGAAGTAAATGTTATTTCTTGTTTTCAGCACCTCTGACCTGATGTGCCGTCCTCTGACTCTGACCCCATATTCCATCTCAACAATCGATGGTTTCTTTTAAAAACACAACAAAGCACAAGGGATGAACTACATGATCAGTGATGCTGAGAATGTGCAGCTCCTAGCCAATGTGGTTTCATTCAAGATGGGAACTCCTTATTCTACATGATCGATGCGCCCCAGACAATGAAAACTGAAACAGTATTCAGCACAGACACTTATGTTGACTGTCTTTATTCAGCAAAATCAGCTGAGAGGGATCGTAGTGGTTGTGGTAAACGATTTACAGTTAATAGTCTGAATGTTCATCGACCTGCAGATCGGAAAGTTTTCTTCACGAGTGATGAAAACAAGATATTCTTCATGTCCAGTAATTTAGCATTTTGAGTACATCACATATGCACCTATACTGCCTACATAGTAGGTTTGTTATTTCAGTATCCTGCTCAGATATGTTTTTATTCTGAACGCATAGTTTCCCAGCATCACCTTTTGTCCTTTTTGTTCTTCATCTTGTGCACCGTGGAATTCCAACAAGATACCAACTATCTGAGGACAAGTCAGGTTAAGGTCCATTTGGGGAGAGGGCCACTCATTTATTTATTGTCATATGCCACTGATCGTGCTGATCGTGCTTGGTGGCAACAAATAGTTGAATAAAGACACGACCCGTCAAAACTTTAAGGCAGACGCTATTAGTTCCGAGGTTTCAGTAGCCAGCATTGCTATTTGCAACCCATCCGGGCACACATTCGATATTAATTATAATTTAACAAAACAGAAAATAGTAAGTCAACTAAGTGAAAAACAGTCGTCTCACAGGATCCAAACCCCAGTCTCCAGGCTGAGAGTCCTGAGTTTGACCCACTTATCCACCACAACCTAGTTCCTGAATGTACTTTGTCACTTTTTTTGTATTACTTTACTAGGTGTAAATAGCTAAATAGCTCACGTGTGGTGCAAGAAGACACTCCGAAAAAGTTAAACTGACCGAGGTTTATTCCCTGCTTCCTCCTAAAACAAAGGTCGAGATGATGAAATGACCCAAAACAGAGACCGGCCCCTCAAAACCAAAAACAACAAATCAACAGCAACAAACTATAAGATTGTAATTAAATATATCAGCTTTGATGTTGCCAGACTTTGAGCTTTAAAATTATCTTGACAGGCTGGGAACACTTTGTTTTAACCCCTGTACTTAGGATTTATAAGCAATAATATGTATTATATTATTATTAAATATGGTTTATAATTCACTATAATGTATCTTTAAGCATATAGATTCATACACAAAGGTGATAGAGCCTTTGCAGTAGGGGTTCATAGACTGTCGCGTCTTTTAAATCACTTTTAAAAACCCACTTTTTAAGAATTGCTTTTCTGTGATTTTAGTTCACTTGACGTTCTGTGTTTTTGTGTGTTTGGTTATTGGCTTTTAGTTAATTTAATTCTCTTTGTGTTTCAGATGTGTTCTGTTTTATTGTATAAAGCACTTTGTAACTGTGTTTTGTTTTCTTATATTGATATTGTCAAAAACTATACCTGCAGCATCCATAACTGGTGTACTTCTTCCTCTCTATGAAAACTAAGCAAACTTGATTTATGTATTTATTTATTTATGTATTGCCAAGAATGAAACCCTTAATCCCATCATGTCTTCATTAGTTTGAATATCAATAAACAGTATTAAACCTGTCTGTGAATGATCTGCATGGGTAAAAACAGCTTTATAATACCCTTAATGGATTGGTACATGGAAGCAATCATACAGCATATCAATAAATGCAATTACAGCTATGTTATACTGTTATCCATCATTCATTTAACACCGGTTATGGATGATTCATAGGAGAATATACACTTTAAATTATCCTCATGTCCTTTTTTAACTACAATACAGGGTTTTATGAACCATTTATTAATTGTTTATATACGGCTAAATTAAAAAATATGTAATATTATATAGTTCATACCAGGTGGAAACATGATCGGGTGACAATTTCTTCCTGTGGTTCTTGCTGTATTGAATATTGGGTTTACAGATAATGCATGTGCTGGATCAATAGCGACCAGCGACCACATACATCATAATCCCGCTCACCTTTCAAAAAGAAAAATATGTTGTTGTTCAGGACAATCAAGACGGTTACTGGGAATCATTTGTCCTTGTAAAACCACATGGATCCACCAGAAACCAGCAATCAATGAAAACTTAACTGAAAAAAAGATGTTTAAGACTGACTCAAATTAATTTATCGCCATGCTTTAACCCATTCCTCATAGAGTCGGCTGAGCCTTTCACTTACAGAGCATGATTATTGCATTCACTTCATGCGAGAGGGGGTGGGGCGGGGGGTTGATGTATTTTTGCTTATTCAAATAAACAGTGTCAGTGCAGCGGTCTATGACAAACACACAATTGAATTGCTATTGTGATAAACAAGTTACTGCTCAGACACCTTTTTTTAAATGAGGCTGGGAAAACAAATATCAAGTGTTGCAGTGGCATCATTTCCATAGCAAAGGTATGAATGAACTCGGCGTCACCCCCGACGGCAGCTGCTTTCCCAATCCATTCTTTTCATGTGAGAATATATCAGCTTAAACACTGGAATTATCAAGCCAATGGTCTATATCCACACACTGTAATTACATCTACAGTATATGCAATTCTCACACAGTGCGTCTATAACAAATATCTCAAGGTGATGTTTATATTGGTCTCGGTATACCAATATCCTATAAAAAAATAATAATAATAAACTATGCCCTTAAAATACATCCCCCTCTGCTCTGAAGTCTCTGTTATTTACATATTTCCCATTTATTTACCAATTATGGGTTACACTTCTCTGACCTGTGGGTGAAGTATTTAAAGTTTGAAAAAAAAAATCATGCTTTTTGCTCCTTTAATCTTTACTGTTTTATTTATTTTGGTGAATTAAGATTCAGCCAGAATTATTCAAGGATTAAACTCAAAAGCAGGAAACGAGAATTTTGCTGTGGGATGTTATCAACTCCACATTTCTATCATCAGCGGTGATTCATTTTCTCCTGTAAGAGACACTGAATAAAAGCGTATTACTTATACAGGCACGGAAACTAGACACATTTACAGACACATTTTTCACATACCTTATTATTCCACATTCTGTAATAAAACAATTTCGAGATGGTGAGAAAAGCAACTATTGGATTTAGGTGAAGATGTGTTGTATCACTGATTTATGCCTTTTCTGGGGCTTGTGTTGCATAAATTTACCAGCTCTTATTTTATTACATTTCAAAAGTTTGTTTCTGATTTACTGACTAAATTTGTGACAATGAAATTATTAAAGTTATTGTCAAACAACGTCTTTGTTGGACGACTCTGCAAAATAGGTTCAGTAACAACTTTTTTTTTCTTACTTCCAATGCTTCTAAAGTTCGTGCTTTCTACAATCTGATCATAGCACCTATGGTATGTTTAAGATGAGGAAAAGAGCGTGGTTATGGCAAATAACTACGGTTAAGGTGTGCTACACTCCAATACACCTCCATGACTCCCACCCTTAACTTCCCTTTAGCTTTATATTGGGCTTCTACTTCCTGCATTGGCACTGAATGTTGGCTTTGAATGTAAATCAAGAGGTATAGAATCGTCCAGTGTGCGTGATTCCTCGGGATACTGGGCTTCAGTTACTTAAAGGTACAGTGTTCTCCCGTGTGCCAAGCGTATAGGATTGCTACGGTGGCTGACGTGAGAACGCGAAAGGCCCTATCTATAGAGCCAGTTGTGAGTGCTCATAGTGTGTGTGTACGTGGGAAGTGAGTGGTGAAGCAAGAGAGAGAGAGCGGTGGCGGCAACGGGAGCGAGTAACGTTAACAACTCCGGCTCAAGCACGAAACGTGTTTGGTTTGTCCGATCTGGGCTACTGTAGAAACATGGCGGTGCAACATGGCGGACTTTGTGGAGAGGATCCCCTCCGTATGTAGATATGAACGGCTCATTCTAAGGTAACGAAAACACAATGATTCTTATTTTCAGGTGATTATACACCAAAGAATACATACTTATTAATATTCATGCTGGTCTCACACACCCTCTGTAGCTATACCTACGAAAAGTAATGCACTGTAATTTGTGTATTACCGACAAAATGAATTTGTGTGTAGTTAACGTAATCATTTAATTCAACGTATTAAGCCAAACCACAATCTTTTCCTCAACCTAACTAAGTATTTTTGTTGCCTAAACCTAACCAAATCAATCTTTTCCTAAACCTAACTAGGTAGTTTTCTTGCCTTAAGGTACGGAAGTTGTTTCCTGTGGAGACGGAAGTTTATTTTGAAACGACTATAACAAGTGGAAATTGACAGGTGTTGCTAGACATTCGTAGGAAAACGCACAAAAAAGGTGGAATAACTTTTTCATAAGATATCATATGAAACGTTGTATGAGAATACGTTGTAATATTATATTCAATTTCTGCCCATAGATGTCCCTAATTGTTACACACTAGTCCTTTAGTGTGGCCTCTAAAAGCTGAAGACATTGCATTTATGACTAATTCTAGTGTGAACCCATGTTTTGGCATAAAGTCTGTATTCTAGTAAGTGTCAGACACAGCCAGCAAACATTGGGTAACTTAAGTGTTTTTTTTCACTTTCTCCTATCACACCTTTCTTTGTCTTATTTACTATGGTCCTTACAGTAAAAGCACAATTTCTACAAAACACCTACAGACAAATCCACTTCAAATCCTGCAAGGGCTTAATGACAGAGCAAGCAGACATGTGAGAGGAGACATTATCATCCCGGAGGACGAAAACGCTATTATAAACTGATTAGGTGGAGGAGAGCTGGATGGAAATCACTCTTGGATCTTTTTTTAAACCATTAATTACTGGTTCCGTCAGTGCGGTTCATTCTGCGGGGATGACTAATGCGTAGAGCTTTCCCACTGCTCTTCATGACCAGTTGGTACATTGCTGTCACATTTGCATATGTAGCTCTGACAGCAAAGAAAAATCCCATCGGCTAATAATGTAGCTGGAGTTCTGTGTGCAGCCGGTGTATTCTAGTACAGGCTTTGCACTTCTCTCCCTGTAACAAGATGACATACAAGCAACAGGATAGCCGCCTTACATCAGTAATTGGTTGACTGTAAACGACTTACAGTAAATTGTGCAAACATACCGGTGCTGAATAGTGTGACTATATCCATTGCTACCCGCTGCCACACCGAGGCATGCCAAGTGTTGAATCAAACTCTATGTAGATTTCATTTTGTAACATAGTCTGTTTCATATCTCTGGACCCCATCAGCTAAATTATGATTCTGAGAGGGTTTGTGAGATGGTGCTTCCAGGTCGAGACCATAAACTGTATATAAAGATGGATGACGTGTCTCCACTTCCTCCCCATTGTATGGAATTGAAGCCAAAATATCCCGGATACGGGAGCTGCCATATTGAGAATTTGACGTCATTTGGAGCCAGAGTCTGCGCAGTAGTGATCGGGCGGTGGAACCGGGTATCGAGGTCACCCGCCCGAGCCAATCGCGAGAGACTCACAGCTGCCAATCGTGACGTCTGACCCCCTTTTTATAGCATAAAATAACTAATTAAAACCAAACTTATCAGAAAAATGAACACTTGAACATACATCAGCGTGATAAGAACTACCTAAAATGACAGAAACCATCTTTGGGAGAAATGTGTTTGACGCTTAATCTTTCGACTTTTTAGTTTGGCCCATCCGCTAACACGGAGGAGGCAGGCTTTATGACCTATACTGCAGCCAGCCACCAGGGGGTGATTGAGATGTTCTGGCTTCACTTTTGGGGAGCTGTCGCATCGTCCATCTTTATATTATACAGTCTACAGTCGAGACCCGATGAAAATATTGATTTAAGTGTAACTTCACCCCAAGGTGTGAGCCTAACTCCACCCACTGCAGGGCTTTAATATCTTTTTTTATATATAAATTTCATGATATAGATAAGTCCCAACCGGTCAGCTCTATGTCAGCATTGTCTGGTTGAGCAACACATTCTCACTCCCAACTCGTTAAATACTGAGGCTTGGTCTGTGGCCCTCAGCTTCAAATGACGTTCTAGATATCCCTCTAGCATCAGTTTTGGACGTGTCAGGGATGACGTGTTGATATACACTCATTATATGCATAGTGTCTTTTCAAAATAAACTTTGGCTTTCATGGGAAGTTGAAACCACTTAGTTTTAGTTAGGGTAGAGACTGTAAATAAGAAGTGGATGTAGTAACCATGACATCATCCATTGATTTGTGAACTGACGTTTTGAAGCCTAGAGTTCGAGTTAAGAAATGTCTGTATTAACACCAGTATTGATGTGTTTCATCAAAGTATAGACATATCATTTAGTTTACAGCTCAAAAAACATGTTAAAGTGTGCAGTACCTCTTAAAGCTTACTGCACCACCCTCCCACTGCTCTCCAGATATCTGATAATGAATTTCATCACAGACAAGATCGATAAATTTCTGCTGTGATTTATTTTTGAAAAGTGTTTTAATTTCACCCCCTAAACTCAAAAAGCTTTTTCTTGTTTTCTTGGATGTTTGACTTTCACTATAAGATATGTGCAGTTTTCCCAATAGAAGCTATTTTTTTACATTCCTCTGCTAAAGATTGAAGGCTTCTCTACATTTCCCTGAGATCTGAGTTGGTGACGGGCATGATTTGTGACAGCACAAATGGAAGCTAATCATGGTCCACTGTGCAAATACATGTAGATTATGCAAGACTGATGTAGAAACTTGGAAGCCCCAATGTACATACACAGAAAACAGACTTTTCAGTTAAGTTGGAGTGAGAGTGGTATTACTTTTAAAAGTAAACATGACAACCATAGCTGGGAGATCTGAGCTTTCAAGGACAAGCAGCTTGCAGGAAACGGTTGTATCCGCTCAATTTCTTTGCACTATTTGTCAAGGAATTGCATTCCGAGACTAAAATGGCTGATTTTGAATACAGACATTGCATTAAAATGCTCAAACTCCAATGGAAGTCGTGTTTACAGCACACCACAACAAGAAATTTCAAAATTAAAGTTTTTCTAATTGAACAGTGGATTTTGCAGATTTTCCCGGGAGACTCTCATTTTTCATTGCCCTCTCCCTGTTTACTCCCATGGTCACAATTCTCTTCTCCCAATTTATGGCAAATTCTCACACCATTTTTCCTTTTCCTTATCTCAACCTGTTTCTGGCACTGTACAGTGTGTATAAATAAGCTCTACTGTCTCCACCAGATCAACAATAGGGCTACACCAAATGTCCTTTCCTAGTGGAAAAGATGCTCGCGACACAACAAGGTTTGAGCTGCGCTTGCCACACATCACAGCTTATAATAGCGCCCAATGTTGGGCTTTGCTCGATGCATCGAAATGCTGTTGTTGCGTGGCGCAGGCCATTAGAAATAATGGGTTTCAGAGGGCAGTGGTGCCGTTGTCGCATTGTGTGTGAAAGGACCTTCAGTGAGCGAGAGACAGTGAAAGAAATGGTGAGTACTCGAGATAGAAATAGCCTACTCAAACAGGGGCAAAACATGAATGAATGAAAACCAAAAATGAAAAGTAGGCCTTTAACATAAAAATTATTTTGCAGTATACTTAATATTTTGCTATTTTCATTCTTTAAAAGTCACCAGAATACAGAAATTAAAATATATGAAACTCAATTGTTTTGGTCCTCCTTATTTTTGAGGTCTCAAGGTTAGCAAGTATGGGGAAACACCATTCTGCTACTCGGGCGCTTCACTCCCGCATGTTTTACCCTTCCTGTGAAGCTCATGTGAACAACACCATGAGGCAGCATAGATCAGTGGTATTAGAAGATGTTGGCAGATGTTGGTCTCATGGGATTTCGTTGGGAATAAATGAATTATCCAATGCTACTCAGAAGCTCAAAGCACAATTCAGGAGGTTATTTGTTTATCTATTTTTCACAAAAAAAAATGCACAATAACTACATTTCCAATAAACTATATGAACTTCTTTTTGTAAAAGAAAATAGTGTACTATTTGTGTACACAAAAATGCTCAGGAATCTTCACATTTGTTCGTTTTACATTCGGGGCCTCCCTTGATTGCCTTGATTGAAGTGCTGCTTATGCATTGTGCCAGCTGTGTGGTCCTAAAATATTTATTGGGGATGATGGGAGAGAAGCGGAAATGGCTGCTAGTTGTGGGTCATTTTCTGGGGAAGGAGAGTGAGAGAGGGGGAAGGAGAGGAAGAGTTAATTCATTTTTTCTTCTATTTTCAGTATTATCCCTGCGGCAACCTCAGGGTATGAAAAGTGAAGCCAATGCTGAAGTTGCCTTAAACTTGCATTCCATCTAATAACCAGCTGGGGGCGACTCCTCTGGTTGCAAAAATAAATCTTATTGTATAGAAGAAGAAAAACGTGCAGAGCTCTACAAAGCCTTTTAGAGCATTTTACTGTCTTTCAGCTCACTGCCCTCATTGCTCTGATCAACTCAGCTCTTTTCAGTGAAAAAGCTCTGATAAACCCACTGTAAGCTATACCTGCCCAGCACCAAACAGCAGATAGACACAGTTACCGACTAGATGGTGAAAATCGTGGAGTATGTAGCTGCTAAAGAGCCTAATATGTCTCAGGAGTTGGTGGAGACCAAAACAGAGCTAAACGGAGAGTGAATATTGAACTTATATCCATCAGGCGGTCAGAAAAATAACTCCAAATAAATGGTAGTGTTGCCCCAAATCTGCTGGATGTGTAAATAAGCAATAGATAGATAACACGATAACCATAACCAATACATTCTCACCCCCAAACTCGTCAAATACCGCCACTTGGTCAGTGACCCTCGGCATCGGAGACCGCTGCACAGGGTATCCCTCTTGCGTTACTTTTAGACGGACCAGGGACGGCGTGTCAATATTCACTCGTTACATGCATAGTATCCTATGAAACGGTCGTGGTTGACGTTAACTTCACTGATTAGCGACTCATGTGACTCACAGGACTGACAATACGAGTAACGGGACTGAAGACTGATGTGACAAAACAAGTCAACGTTACTTTTGGATTCACACGGGACACTAACAGCGGTCTCCTGGTTGAACGTCTTGTGTTTGTTTGACCCATCCATCACCCTTCCCGCTCGCCCTAAGCAGACTCTCAAGCTACTAATTCTACGTCACTTGCTCCGACCGTCAAATAACGCCGCGGGTAGGTTTACATTGGAGTTAGCTGAAAGCCCGGTTTGTCACATACTGTTGCTACAGGGTGCCTCTGTGCGTAGGTTTCTGATACTGAGGGGTGCTTACCAAACGGTGGTATTTGACGATTCGGGAGTGAGAACGAGTTGCCATAACGACATTATATGGTGATAATATGTCAGTACTGTGTTTAGATCTTGTTGCCTCCAAGTGGAAGAAAAAATTGCAATTGTATGTTGGTATTATGTATGTTTAGTCTATTTCTATTGATTAATTGTATGTACTGTATATTGTAAATCTAATAACTAAATCAAACGGTTTGAAACGCTATTTCCAGTTCAGAAAACTGACTAGTACCTGATCACTGTGACTGCAGATCCCAGTGACCCCTTAGCCCCTGCACACCCACAGTTTGTGCTGTCTTTATTGCCTGTGGGCCTGAACGTCCACTGCAGTTCCACCTGCCAGGTGAAAGAAGCAGCATCCTTCTCATCATCCCATACAGGGACAGCTTTATTATAAACCAGAGAGCTGTTTGAAGATAAGCAGGGCCGGTTGCACATCATGGCTCAGTGTCCTGGCTAAGATATTCCTGACAAATGAATCCTGAATCCTTACAGTATACTGCCTCAACATGCTACCAACGCCAAATCCCACTGACACCTTTGGTTTAATATGTAAGGCATACACTGTAATACATCTGTGATGCTATGGTGGTAAAAAGAGATTTATGACACACAACAAGCTATTAAGGAGCTGTATGTGGTGGGGTAATCAGGGGGGGAAATGGGGTGGAAATTCTCTTCTTCATGCCACATTGATTCATCCTTCAGTGAGAGAAACCTCCCCATTATGCACACCTCATCTAAAAGGGCCCTAGGATGATCATTGCAGGCCCACAGTACACTGATCCCAGGTCTGCTGGGAGGTCAAAGGAGGTCCTCCCTGCAGCATCTGGACTCTCAGGAGGCTGCCATAACTGCTTGATCCATGGAGTGTTGATAATATCGCTTGCATGTGCAAAGAGTGTGAGGTGCACCAACATGCATCATGTCTCTGTGGGCAGAGGAAAGGAAATCTGTCTCATAATACGAGCATCATGTTGTATGGAATATGAGCATTTCTCTTACAAGGTACATTTACTCTAAAGGTCTTTTTGAAAGATAATGTTTACTGTTTTGTTTCTTCATATTTGGCTGATTTGAAGAATGGTTTCACCCACCCATCTGGCTGTATTGGTTCCACAATCTCTTGACACTTGATTGTGTTGTTGGGGGATTGCAACACTTAAGTCTACCAAGGGGCTTTCAGGTAAATAAGATAAAAAAAACAATCTGGCTAAATATAAATATAGTTAAATAAATCTAGGACCCAAAAACCGAGCAGCTGAACACAAACGATGGCAACATTATATTATTAATTAATTAAAAAACGTCAAATTTCATGTATGTATATGATGATTGAAATAAGGGTTTAAGGTTTTTAAGTTTAAGGTTTAAACTTAGCGCATATGACATGACTAGCTGTCTCCTGAATGAAAGCACTGTGTTTGTTGGACCCATCCACCTCCTCTCCTGCCCGCCTGGTGTGTTTCTTTTTACTTTTTAAACTACGTCACCACCCTCCCGCTGCACTTTTTTGGAGTGTTTACTATTGCCAAGGATGGGTTTACATCGTACTTAATTGAGCGAGAAAAAGACCCAGTATTTGATGTCCTAGGAATGAGAACGGGCTGAAAATAAGTACAGTACAATATATACAGAAACAACGTAACATAAGTACGGACAACACGTCACAAACCGCACTAACGTAGCTTACAAAACACCGGTCTCGAACTTTTTTATTATACGTCACCAGCTGAGCGTAGCATATTTACAAGGATGCATTTACATTGCAGTTGTACAAATGACACGCCTAAAGCAAGAATGACGTTCTTATTGCACGTTTTTGCCGTAATGCATTATAATCATGTGATTAACATGCCTTTTCATGTGACTGGGTTGCTGTTTTACCCTTCTCTTACCCTGTTTTCCAGGGTGTGCTTTGCATCTCACCCAATGCATGCTGGGATAGGCTCCAGCTACCTGTGACCCTGTACAGGAGATGTGAGAATGGATGGATGGATGGATGGAATATACAAGATAGAAGATGGAAGACAAGATACTTATTCCGTCTTATACTAAATATTGCAGTGTTTTTAAAAATAGACCGAAGGGGGAAGCCTGTGGTGTGGACTTCTGGGATTCTTGGGGAGTTGCAAGCTGTTCATTGGTATGGACATTAGATTGCAATGAACAAAAGTGCATTTTATATCTGTTAAAACACCCAATCTCATGAGAAGGCATATAAACAGCACATTATAAGGATATTCTTTCTGTCATGCTCATTTTAGCCTTTTCACTTGTCATTTTTACACCACACAACAAAACTACGGTTATGGACGCAGCTGGGTTTAGGCAACGAAACCACTTAGTTAGGTTTAGAAAAATCATTATGGTTGGGCTTAAAATAAGTTTGTAAACGTAAATACGTATGGAACAATGCAATAGAAATACAGAAAACTAAAACTAAAAAACACGTCACACAAATGTAACTTCAAAATAACTCCATAAAACTTTGGGACACGAACACCAGTCTCCTGGTTGTGCGTCCTGTGTTTGTTGTAACACCCACCATAGGCAGTCTTGCTCACTTTTTATATTACGTCACAAGCTCTGAGCGTAGCATATTTACGTGGATGCGTTTACATTGCAGTCCGGACAGACAACATAGCGTGAAATGAAATGGCACCCCCAAAGCAAGAACGGCGTTGTTATTGCATGCAAAATGATTTGTGAATTACTGTGTAATTCATACGGCATTTAGTATGAGTGGGCTGGTGAAAACATTATAACATAATTTAAAAACTGGAGAACTATGTTTTTTAAAGATATCAATGCTAATTGAGTTGTTGTGTTGTTTTTAATATCGGTTATTGTGTTACCAGTCTACAGATTGTAAAATTAAGTATTAATGGTGGCAGAATCTCACAATGCTATTATCTCAAAATGAAAGTACAAGTTCTTTATTCATGTTCCAGTTCTTTTATATAGCACTAATCATCATGCTTCTTGTCACAGGATGAACATCTTACTCAGAAGCTGAGTGGGAATTTAGCTCATTCCATATTTCATTGACTCAATTTGCAGTATATCCACCACCAATACAGAGAATAGCGGCAGTAAATACACTTTTCCATTTCACTCAAAAATTTAAGCCCTGTGGTAAAGACCATTCTCTGTCCTCTCTTTGATTTGACATTTCATTTTTATTATTTTTTGCCACTGGGCTTGCTGCACTGTGATGGCAGGACGACATGGAGGGCTAATACTGGCACAAAGTGGCCCTCGAGCGCACCAATGGCCAAAGCTCAAAGCAGAGCAGCCGCTGCGGTCAAGGTTATGATGCAATGAAAGCCATTCGCCTCATATTCCTGCGCTTTAGGCCACTGTGGAACAATTTCAGGGCAGTGCTGCTTTGTCCCAGACCCCTACCATGCCATTTAAATTCTGACTGTGAAGTCAGTCAAAAGCTGCTAAAGCCACAACCTCGCAGGACTAAACTGACAGTTTCAGTTGATGATGATACCATAATATGGATTTGTAGTCAATTCACTACCAAATGCCTTAAAGTTGAAGTTACTGATTAAGATCCTGTGGCTTAATTTGATCCACTGTTGTTTCGTTCATTTAGTTTGGAGCCGTTTTTTACGGCTTCAAAGTTTCTAATTAACTAGATACAGAAGAGAAAAAAGCACTCTTCAAAGTGAGTATCTTTAATTAATACTGGAGAATTAGGAGAGAGGGACCAGGAGCTTATTGATCTTTTACAAGTTTCAATTAACTAAGTGAGTTATTTCGGATGCTGTGTTACATTCCTTTAAGCAGCTTATTCATACAACATAACACCTGATGCAAGTCTTGTTTTTTAGGTCAATTTCATATTTGATGAATGTCAAAAGTATTTAAATTTCCTATTGTGTTCTGTTTTTGTCATTTCTAATGTTAATGATGTTTTTTTTTGTTTTTTTTACTTTGATCAGAGGTAGAGGGATTATGGGTGTGTTTGGAGCTACAGTGTTATATATAAAAGGAATTACAAAGTGTCTGTTAAAGGGGACCTATTATGCTTTTGTGCTTTTTCTCTTTCCTTTAGTGTGTTATATAGTTTTTTGTGCAAAAGGTGTGCAAAGTTACAAAGCCCAAAGTCCAGGCCAAAGAGAGTTACTCTCCCCACAGAAACACTCCTGAACTGCCTGAAACGCCTTGCTGGAAGTCCCGCCTTTTCTTCTGTAACGTAGTGATGTCACCAAGTAACACATTTGCATAATACCTGTCTAGCGGCTAGTTTGGCACGCCCTCAAACAAAGCTAGTTGAGCGGATTCTAAAGAGTTTGGTTCTGTTGACCAATCACAATAGTAAACCAGTTGACCAATCATTTGGGGGCGGGAGGTCAAACACAGCATTTAACATTTTTCAAACAGAGGGTTTCTCCCTCTGTATGAAAAATGGTAAAACAATCAATCACATGTTTGTATGGAACCAAATATGGATTTTATGGATAATTCTGGCTGTATTCATATTATCTTATTGCCAACAAATCTCATGAGAGTGAAAAAGAGCAAAACCATCAATGCTATAATCTGTTTTTACTACTTACTTTCTTACATACTTTCTGCCTTATTCTGTCTGTGGTACTCAGCCTCAAACCCACTGAACACATACATCTTTAACAAGACTACAGCCATGCTAACACGCGGGGGTGGAAGTAACAAATTACATTTACTCTCGTTGCTGTGACAACGTCATTTTTGAGTAGGCTATTTTTTAAATCCTGTAACTATACTTTTACTTTAACAATGGCGATTTTTTTTTTTTTATTATATTGTTCTGGAGGCTATATAACATGGAAAAAGTACTGCAACCTGCTGATTTACGCGCATATTGCGAGGGCGCTCCGGGAAACCACGAGGTGGCAGCGCAATGACAGTAAACAGTAACTGCCCGCCCAGCCCGTTCTCATTCCCAGGGCGTCAAATACTGATGCTCTGTCACAGCTGTTGGTGTTTCTGTTTGATACCGCCGGGCAAGGCACCGTTTAGTATCGGTATGCAACGTACCGAGCTTTCAGTTAACTATAAAACCATCCGCGGCAACAGTAAACGCACAGAGAAAGGGCTGTGGTGTCGAAGTTTAAAGAGTGAAAGAGACACATCGGGCGGACAGGCAGGAGGGGAGGTGGATGGGTCCACTAAACACAGTCCTTCATCCAGGAGACTGCTGTTCATATCCCGTGTTCACAACATGAAGTCACATTTTTTTTCACTGCACAAACTAAGTTATTTTAAGCCCAAACATATTGCTTTTTCCTAATACGAACTAGGTGGTTTTGTTGCCCAATCCTAAGCAAGGGTTTATGTTTAACTCACAACATTAAACAAATGTTTACTGCAACCGAAAACTGACGCAGAGGGTTCTGACAAAGCGGCAGGATGTGATGAGTTGGGATGAGACACAGCTAGAGCTGATGGGAATGCCATTATTTTGCTATTTGGTCGTAAACCAAAGAATTGGACTAATGATGGCACTAGATAAAAATTAAGGAACCACCAAAGTTATTATAATTTATCCTGATGGGAACATGAATGTCTCTGTAATTTCCTAAAACAACCGGACACTTCAGTTTTTAGTAAACACACTCAAACAGGAGTAAATTGTGTTTGTTGGGCACTTCTTAAAGTAGTTTTTTTCGCTATTTTCAGAACAGATTCGTATTTGTTGCACTGGTGAGTACGGCAGGAACATGACACTAAGTGCAACGATGTGGCTCACTGATGTGTTTTTAATAGTTTTTGGGCAACAATGGAGCTCTACGCCACAGAGGAAGAAGATATATCAGGCTTTGGATTCAAACAATATTTGTTGGTAGGATACATTTATTGTTTATTTCGGTCTTTTCATGGGATTTGATGATAATACAGTACAATATCACAAGCTTTATCTTATAAATTCAGGCTAAAAACATCCTACAGGCATAGTGGGCTATCATATTCTTCAGACATCTGAGGTGAGTGACTGTGACAGGTGATTTTTAATTAAATGTAATTATCAGCTTTTTATATATATATTGGTGTATATATAACACAAAGGGATGAATAGCAATAAAGTGATAAAGAAGAGTTCTATAATTCTGGTGGAGCGAGCTTTTTGAAGCAGCTAAATGTGAGACTGAAATTGCATTTGTGGTCATGTTCATCATGCTGCTCCTGCAGAGAGTCCCCGCTGCTTCAGGAGCCGGCCTGCTGAGATCTTTGTTAAACCAGAACCATGAATACAGCTGGATTCTGTGAGGGGTTACTGCCAAGCTGGAGCCAAACCACGCCTGAGCTGTTCATGCTCACACAGTAATTTTTTGGGGTTTGGGTAAATAAAAACAAGGGGGTAAACTATCATTTAGTGGATCCATCAGTAAATAACAGAAGGCATCACATCAAAAATTTTGAATAAAAAAGATCAGAAGACCATTTTCTGTCCAGTGGTCATGAAATCCAAAAGGGTTGATTCCTTGAAAGCGTGAATGTTTAATGGCCTGTTTGATCAATAAATACCAGCCTAGTCGCACAGCAATTTGTGAAATGGTCACTAAATTTAAAGTATTTATTCGTGTGTACGGACACAAATTTCACTCTTTTTTTTGTGATGGTCAGTACGAAATCAGTTCGTATGTGATCCAAGCAATTGGGAACTGGAAAGTATAAAGAACGACAAACGACGTGTAAGGAGGTCGGGGTGGATGGGTGGGTCAAAAAAAAAGACTTTTGCCCAGGAGACTGCTGTTCATGTCCCGTGCGAAACCACAAGTAATAGTTGATTTATTTGTCACGTAACTTCCGTACTTAAGTTACGCCACTTCCGGAGTTATTTTGATCCAAACTGCCATCTTTTCATGAAGCTAAATAAGTAGTTTTTGTCAAGTAACTTCCGTACTTAAGTTATGCCATTCCCGGTGTTACTCAAACCCAAACCGCAATCTTTTCCTCAACCTAACTAATTAATTTTGTTGCCTGAACCTAACCAAGTCGATCTTTTCCTAAACCTAACTAAGTAGTTTTATCTTGAAAGGACTGGAGTCGAAATTGACACGTGTCACGTGTTGCTGGACATTCGTATGAAAATGCATGATAAACACGTTGTTAAAAGTCATGATGAGCATCACAAAAAAATAGAAATAATAGATTAAATTTCATGGCTATTTCACGAACTGCTGTGAGACTGTGTTGTAAATACTGTATCTTGGTGTGCATGTGGAAATTTAGGTCTGAGGGTGGTGCTAGAGGAAAGTTCATGGAGAGTCCCAAAAGAAACGGCAATCTGACATTGAGATTTTACTTTTTCTCATGTACTGTACAAGTCCCTCAGGAGTTGGTGGACACCAAAACAGGCTAAAAGAGAGTGAATATTGGATTTGCATTCATCAACTTTGACTCTTAATGATTGATAATGTTGCTCCATAACTGCTGGATGTGTAAATAAGAAACAAGTTCACCGTATAAACTTAAAGGTGACGGTATGTCAATGTTGTGTTTACCACTTGTTTCTGCCGGAGCCCTGTATGTAGCGAGGCAGATTGGAAGAGTTGAGGTGGAGGTTGAGGTGTTGGTTGCATTCACTAACCATAACCGTAGAAAACTTGGCAATGCTGAACCATCCTTGTCCCTCTTAGTTACATCCATTTTTTTTCTGTAAAAATCTGTACTTTTATGAGGTGAATAAACAAACCTGCATATTTTTTCACTGCTGTTGTTATGAGGTTTGGGGATGCCCAAAATGTAAAATTACTGCATTTATTTCCCCTCAGGAATGAACAATGCTTGACAAACACTCCTCTGTAAATTTCCCAAGCCATTTAGACATGATGGGGAGCTGCGTAAATGCTTTTATGACAAGCAGAGAAAAACAACAATCAGGTAAATAAAGAGCACAAACAGTGGCTGGGTTTACTCATTGATCAGCCCAATCATAATGGGTCCTGTGATATCTGATTTGCAAACCCAGTTTCTAACAACCAGACCACACTGTCAGAGACTCCATTAATATGGGTCATCAGCTAACATCACAGCATTCAGCTCTGCATGACTAATTCAAGCTTTGCATTTATTTGCAAATGTGTGAATGTTTTCAACCAGCCGGCTTCAATCAGATCTGGGTCATTTCTTATTTGACTCATTTCTTGCTCCTATTTTCTGCTTTCATGGGATATGGTATTTGGAATTTACACGGTTGTTGTTGTTGTTTGTTTTGACTAGCTGTATAAAGCTGTATAGTTGGGTGTGCTATACATACTGTTATCATGGTTCTGGGGTTTGTTTCCTGTTTTATTTTGTAAGCCACTCTCCTCATGTGCCATGTCTTGTTTTACTTCCTGCCTTTGTGTGTTTTCCCACCTGTTTTGATTGTCTGCACCACCCTGATTAACTTCACCTGTCCCTCATTAGTCCTGCGCTCACCTGTTCTCACTTCCCCAATCAGTCATTCACTACATATACCAGCCCAGTTCATTTGTTCCTTGCCAGTTTTTCTTCATACCTTCTGGGTTTGAAGAGTGAAGCCAATGCTGAAGTGCCTTAAACTTGCATTATTTCTGCCAGCAGGGGGCGACTCCTCTGGTTGCAAAAAGAAGTCTGATTGTATAGAAGTCTATGAGAAAATGAGCCTACTTCTCACTTGATTTATTACCTCAGTAAACATCGTAAACATGAGTTTATGGTCTCAATCACTAGTTTCAAGTCTTCTTCAATACAGCATGATGTTCATTTAGTAAATTATGGTCCCATTTAGAGTCAAATAGACCATAAAGCAGGGGTTGTTTTAAGGTGTGGCTACCTTGTGATTGACAAATCGCTACCACGGCATTGTCCGGTCTGGGAGTTGTCTGTGTTTTCGTCTTAAAACGTTAACCCTTTCACAGTGTGTTTTCAGTTCATGAAAGTTAATCATAACCTTTTTGGTGGCCTAAAAATGTCTTATTCAGCGATCGGTTGTACTGAGCTCCACTCTCTCGTGTCACTTCTGGTTGCAAAAAAACAAGATGGCAATGGCCAAAATGCCAAACTTGAGGCTTCAAAACCATAGTCCATAAACCAAACAATGACGTCACGGTGACTACAGTATGTCCACTTCTTATATACAGTCTGTGGGAAATGCCACCAAAGTAAAAACTTCAGAGGATTAAATATGAAGAGGCTACATTTTATTCAGTGCATCTTAAGACAGTTACAGAGCAGAGAATGTTTTAGGGTTCGCATGAGTCTCACTAAGTCTGTTCTACTTGCAGCACATTAAATGTTATTACTTTTGAGACATCAAGGACAAAGAAAACAGCGCAGGTCATCCTTTACGTTGTTTCACCAGTTTCAAAAGTCAAGGAATGTGGCTCATTAAAGTGATAAAAATAAATTAGTTAAAAAATAAATATTTCCCCTCAACATCGCGTTTTTACTGTTAAGACAGCATTAGGTTGTACTTAGCTTCACCCTCTCATGTCAGTTCTGGTTGCAAATAACCAAGATGGCGATGGCCAAAATGCCAATGGGAGATGTCACAGTGACTACGTCCACTTCTTATATACAATATATGGTTCCAGCCTGGTTATTGTGGTATTGTTTTTCTAGTGTTTATTGTTCCCTGTGTTTTGAATTTTCCTGCTATCTGCCTTCCCTTGGACTCTCTCTGGGTTATAAGCCATTTTCAACAAAAGATCAATGAACTTTTCCTGCTTCCTCCTCATCAATTCGTCTGCATTTGGGTCCAACTACAATTTCCTGAGACTGTGTCAACTGTGGTTTAATGAAGACCATATTGTCATTCAGAAACAAGCATCAGAAATGTCCACGTTCATTGCACAATACCGATTTTACAGATGCTTTTCAAATCTCCCAGCAATCACAGCTGCTGACATTGTGGACATCCACTTATATATAAACTGACAAACTGAAGAGAGACACCTGGACAAAGATTGTCTGTCTGATTGTGAACATTTTGAAATGTATTCTTGTATATAGGTCACAGCAAACTGTCTTATCTTTAGCCCTAGTCTCTACACAACAGTTAGCTGAACAAACGAGATAGTTTAGTGCAGTTAATAAGCAAGCAGGTAGTGGTTAAGCAACCTGTCACCATCAGCTGCAGCTGCACCATGTTTTCACTGAAGCTGTAATACAATCTGTTGTTTGTTCATGTTCTAATTTAACTAGTACATTAGTGTATTATCACCCGGGGCAGCCAAATGGCAAACACTTGTCTTCTCCGTCATTTGGAGAACCTCTCGGTCGAAAACACAGCCTATTATGAGTAAAATGCAAAAGACTAAGCTACAGTACAAATCAGGCAGGCTCTTAATATTTCATTAGATTGATTATTTCATTATTATTATGTTATTTCTGTATTTATTTTTGTAGACACTAGTGGGCACTAAACACTACACCAATCACGGAGGAGAAGTGATAAAGGTAGTAGGTGTGTCTATTGTCAGAGCAAGAGAGAGGCAGCATGTTGAATGTTTGTTTGCTTTTAACTGGAAATTAAATCAACCTAAACATGAAGCCCGCCTGGACATTGGGACTTCTTTTGCCTGACTACAACCGACTGAAATGGGCCATTTGATATAAGTTTATTTCATTTAAAGAACTCTTTTTGACAAATAGCCACAACAATAAGTAAAAAAAAAATGAATGCTACGAATACAACGTGTTTTTAATGGTAAAAAAAAATCTGCCAATGGAACAACTTAAAATTCGCTTGGTAAGATTTCTTGAAATAAGATGTAATATTGAAGCCTTTCAAAATAAAAAGATATCTTGAAATTAGCTGGGAAAACTACTTTTGAGCTATGTTTCTCTAGTATTAGGAAGTGCTGTGTGTCATAATAAGCCTGTAATGCTCAAAAGTAGAAATTTTAAGATATTCAAGACGCACTGTCTAAAAACAAGTCCCTATATCTCGCTGAAATTTTACTTGTTATGTGATTGTGTCTTATATTAAGTGTTATGAGATATTTTAACTAGTAATTAGACAAATAGACGTGGTAAGATTTTGCGGTTTTTGCAGTGAAAAGCAACTGTACATACTAGAATAACAGTAGTGACTGAGTCAAAGGGATATAAACTGGAAAAACAAAGTTCGGAAACTTGTGTTTGGTGGATTATTTCTCTGTTGTTACAATGCTAATTGGCATTGTATTTTACATCGTTGGAAAGCCTGTTTATTTACCTTAGCAATGATGTCCAACCTGTAAGGATCATGCATTTGTGGGATGAGCAGCACAGCTGATTATGTGGGGAGCGCCCAGGAAAGATTTGCCAAAATGCTCCGTCAATGGTAAACAGTGTATTCTCCTGTTGGTATTGACTCTTGTTTTGAGTTGTTTGGTGGATTGGATGATTGAACTCTCTATCAGTAACAAGGAACAAACAAAACATATTGCAAATTTTACACTTTATTCATTTAATACAATATGTCAGGAGCCTCAGTAGCGGGTGGAAGATCCATACGCAGCCACAACAGCCTGGCACCTCCTCCTCATGCTGGTCACGTTGCTTTGGGATGGCGTTCCATTCCTCAACCAGGATTGGTTGGAGGTCAGCCAGCGTGGTTGTGTTGGTCACTCTAACACATACAGCACGCCCAAGCTGATCCCACAAGTGTTGAATTGGGTTGAGGTCTGGACTCTTGGCAGGCCGTTCCATTCTCTCTGCTCCCACATTGTGGAGGTAGTCTGTGATAACCCTGGCTCTGTGGGGGTGAGCGTTGTCATCTTGGAGGATGAAGTTAGGTCCCAGATTGTGGAGATATGGGATCGCCACTGGCTGCAGAATCTCATCCCGATATCTCACTGCATTGAGATGGCCTTCAATGATGACAAGCCTTGTTTTGCCAGTGAGGGAGCTGCCGACCACCAAAAGCTGTTACTCGATCGGTGCAACAATCAGCATAGCGTTCTCCACGTCGTCTCCATACTTTGACCCTGCCATCCAACTTTCGCAGACAGAACCTGGACTCATCACTGAACATGACATTCCCCCACATGTTCAGGTTCCATTGTCTGTGTTGTCGACACCAGCGCCAACGGGCCTGACGATGAAGGGCAGTCACTGCAGGCTTCCTGATAGCCTTATGAGAATACACTTTTTACCATTGGCAGAGCATTTTGGCAAATTTTTCTTGGGCGCTACCCACATAATCAGCTGTGCTGCTCATCCCACAAATGCATGATCCTTACAAGTTGGACATCATTGCAAAGGTAAATAAACAGGCTTTCCAACAATGTAAAATACAATGACCATTAGCATTGTAACAACAGAGAAATAATCCACCAAACACAAGTTTCTGAACTTTGTTTTTCCAGTGTAGTTTGGCTTGGGCTGTCAAAGTTGATGCGGTTGAAAGTTGATGAAGATACTGGCATCATATGAAGCTGGAAAATCTAAAGAATCCATTTGTACCTACCATGCCATACTAGCTTGTCGGGAAGGAGTTTAAATAATGCTCCTTCTCCAAACTTAGGCTAAATTTTGGTGAGGAAAAACTGTCATGGCCATTTTCAAAGGGGTCCCTTGACCTCTGACCTCGCAGTTTGTCATGTTATGATTTGAGCATATTTTTTTATGCTAAATGCAGTACCTGTGAGGGTTTCTGGACAATATTTGTGATTGTTTTGTGTTGTTGATTGATTTCCAATAATAAATATATACACACATTTGCATAAAGCAAGCATAATTGCCACTCCCATGTTGATAAGAGTATTAAATATTTGACAAATCTCCCTTTAAGGTACATTTTGAACGGATAAAAAAAAACTGTGATTAATTTGCGATTAATCGCAATTTTCTATTGACAATCATGCGATTAAATATTTGAATCGATTGACAGCCCTTAAGTTTGAAATATTTGATTTCTTGCGAGGAGTTAAGAGAGGAGATCGATAAAACTCATGTCTGTGCATTAAGAAGCTATAGAGAAGGGGAGTCGATTATCCTAGCTTAGCATTAAGAGTGGGAATTGGAAAAACAGCTGGCTTGGCTCTTTTTAAATTTATAAAACATGCCCACAAGAGCGGTGTGTCAAGTTGTGTTTGTTGTGGCGTATGAAAGATAATCTGCGACACGTGTAATGAACCTCTATGGGGTTTCTCTTGTGCAAGCCATAAAAAAACTCTTTCCACTATGTATACAATCACCGAAATGCACACTGTATCTAAAAGCTGCCCCAACACATAGAGGAGTCCTCCATTATACGTGTTGAGGCTCAGTATATGATAACCTCCCCATGCTCAACCTGACCCTCTCTGCTCCCTAGATTGGTTATTGATCCTGCTTTCTTTACGCATATTGCCGCATGCACCTCTTCTCTTAGCCCAGTCTGTTGTGTGGAGACAGTCTGGCCGTTGTGTATAGTATCTTGTTGCATGAAAAATGCTGAACGGGATGAGCCGTGTCACCTTCTCTGGCTTGTCCCCCCATAAATAATGATCATTTCAGAAGCCCGTCAATTTAGCTTTGTGGAGCAATATTTTCCAAAGCATTTATTTTTCCAATTCAATAGATGCTCATATTTCATTACCTGAAGTGGCATATTTTTTTTCTTTCTCCTTTCTGAAAGCGAGAGCGTGGACTTGTGGCTGTAATCCACAACACACTAAAACCCGATCAATAGACATGATAAAGAGACTCTAATCAATCAATACCACTTTTCCTCGGCATCTATCAGATAATATAGGAGCACTATGTGATGGATTTTTGATTTTTTCTCATAGATTTTCTCATTCTTAAACATTTTACAGAGAGGATGGACACAAAGTAATGCAATCCAGTGCAAAAGCTCCACATTATAAGCTTACAATGTGCAGTTTTTTAAGCCACAGTTTGTGTTGTTGTTGTTGTTGTTGTATTACACTGTATTGCAAGGGGGGTATAATATTTTTAGCATTTCAAACTTTAATTATAGCACACTATCTTTTATTATCATCCAACAGCAGCTATCTACAGTACAGTGCTAACCTTTAATGGAGTGTAGCTCTATTGTGTGTTCTCCCTCTAATGACTGTGTCTGTACTTAAAATGAGCTATGAGATTGTATGTGTGGGAGTATTCTTGCATTTCAATATCCCTCTGCTGCACTGTAGTCACAGCATTCATTAAAATAAGGGAGGAAATAGATGGTGATTTGATGTTGAGGTGGTTCATTCTCTGGTAAACTGAAATTAAGATCTTCAGTGTTGTATCTCACTGAAGGTATCTGGTAAGTAGCTGGACTTTGATAATGCTTAAATGATTAATAATTTGGGATTTGGGGGGGGATGCTTGCTAGGCAGGTCTTATGCTTTAACACATTTCTGAGTGGTTCACTAATGATTCAAAGAATATCTACGTATACATTTGATAACACAAAGTCACTTTGTAAACCTGTTTAAATTTATATCCAATCAAATTAGCAGACATTCTGCCCCCTTCTGACGCAAAATGATTATTTGCCAGACAGCTGTCAATTAAACTGTTCTCATGTTAGGTTACATCAGTAACATTAGGCGATGTTAGCAGACTACCAGATTTGATAAAATATACTATTTAAACCCGGGAAGGCGTATAAATAGCATGACAATACACAGACATTCCGCATGTCATGAGGACGCATATTAGCCTTTTTGCGTGTCATTTGTACGCCACGCAAATGTCCGCAGTTCGGTTTAGGCAAGAATACCACTTAGTTAGGCTGAGGAAAAAGATCATGGTTGGGCTTAAAGTAAGTATGTAAACTCACGTAACTAAGTAAAATACATATGGAAATCAACGTACCACAACTACGGGAAACACGTCAACCCAAACGTCACTAAGAAACACGTGACAATCGTAACGTGACAATCGTAAGGTGACAATCGTAAGGTGACAATCGTAACGTGACAATCGTAACGTGACAATCGTAACGTGACAATCGTAACGTGACAATCGTAACGTGACAACCGTAACGTGACTTACGTCTCTAACATAACCTACGTAACAAAACACCGGTCTCAAACACCAGTCTCTTGGTTAAAAGTAGGATACGTTGCATTAGGCGTTGTTAGTAGACTAACCAGATTTGACAATGACTGCAGAAAATAGCCAGGCCAATAAAAGGCAAAAAACATAACATTTTCATGAGGAATGTGTAACAGAGGTTTTTTTTCACAAATGTGAACGACAAATATTTCTGTCTCATTTGCGGTGCGAGCTTGTCAGTCGGTCAAAGATGTAACATTGAGCGCCGCTTCACCAAAGTCCACAGCAACTTTTCATGGGACTTTCCGGCTGGTAGCGGTCTACAAACAGAGAAGGTAACAGAGCTGAAAATGATGCTTAAAAGACAACAGTCTCTGTTTACCAAACTGACGAAGAGGGCCAACGCAGCAACAGAGGCTTCATTTAAAGTGGCGCACATCCTAACAAAACACAAAAAAAACCTTCACCTATGTGAGTTTACATGCTTATTTATTATTGTAATAGAGGTGATGACTGCGGTGGCTGAAATGTTATTAAAGGACCATAAAAGTAAGACGCACATTATGTCTGCTATTGGTGATGTTCAACTCTGTGCTTTGAGTAACTCTCGGCCACTTTCATTTTGTCAAATTAGCTTTTAGAGGAAAAAGATTGGCGCCTGCTGCTTTAACCTCACTGTAGAGATTTTTTCAGAGTAGAAAAAAAATCACAAATGTGTGATTGAGATCAACAGCCGCGAGGCAAAAAGGTCTTTGGATATGCTTCACATGCTCGGATAATGAGTGAACACAGATACCAGCGAAGGCTACGGTATCACCTTGCAAATGTGGGCGGTTTTTGCTTTGTTTTGAGCGAGGATACTCATATATCATTCAGCCATCTCCTCTGACAGGCAGCCAGCTGTGTCCATGTCAGTATTCTGTCAGAACAGCACTTCTCTTCAATCAGTCATCTCATTACCCATTCCAACATTTTCCAGATGAAAATGACGCAGTGAATTAGATTGGATCTGGAGACTTGGGTGGAATTAGCGAGCGTTGAAGGTCCCGCGGCGGGGGGAGGGGATGGGGGAGGATAGCTCCCGCGACTGGCCTGGCAACACTGGCTTATTACAAAAACATAATTGGGCTGCTGTGACACTTCACGGTGGCCCCCCTCTGTTTGTTGGTGCCTCACTGGGAATGTCCGTGATGAGGCGAGAAGCCTTGTGTCTTTTCGCTGTTGTACAACGAAATCAATGATTCGTAAACAGCGTTCGGTGACCCGGAACACAGCAGTCGGGCGCTGGGTGTCAAATAGGCACCCCTGCCACTATACGCTCAATATGATTATCCACAGCCAAATGAACACTGGAGTCGTTCACTTCAATGAAAACGTGTGACATGACACGCACATTCAGGAGCCTTGACAGTGTTCAGTAATTACTTGATCTTGCAGTTCACAGCCTTTGGTAACACACAGGCAGTAAGCCACCCAGACGTCCATAGGGTAAATGATAGCTCTACAGCACAGTGTGGAGTTTCATACTGAGCAGCCGCTGTGCTTCGTCTCTCCTCCTAGTGACTCTCAAAAGTCCTTCGCACATCCTAACTTATACCCTAACTGACAGACCTATGCACGCACACACACACTCTCTCTCTCTCTCCCTCTAAGACCCTGGAGGAGCAGGGGTCTGGCAAATGCTGCTCTATGTTGAAAGGGATTAGAAAGATTTGTAAGTGCTCAAACTGACTCCTTCATGTCAGGATTGCAGCTGGAGGGCGACGGTCGGACTCTTTATTTAAAAACGGCGCAAGCAACTTTCTTTTTTTCCCGTGCTTTTCTTGGCCGCCCTGCTGAGGCTAATGCGAGGCAGAGAAGCAGGCTGTCAAAAGCCAGAATACCTCCGGGCCCTGGTATTCTTCCGGCGCTATACAGCTGTATTCGCTGTCACCGGTGGATCATTTTCTCTGTGGGGTTATGATGTTGTTAAGACACTTTTCCCTGCCGTAAAGTGGCTGCGCACAGTGGAAGTAGTCTGTTCACTTCTGACTGTATTATTGCTCCCTGAGGAACTTTGCGTTCAGTTGGTACTCGAGGCATATATCGCACAGGCTTGGTAAAGTTTTATATCAATTTTTCAAGTCGACGCAACCCGATATAGTTGTCAAACGGCTGTGATTGAAAATTCCGCTGTTCCCTGAAGAAATGTCATAAATGAAAGAGAAATATAATCTATTTTACAGATGCAAAAAAATGCAAGATTTATCCAGACTGTAGCGTTCTGGTTTTTGCATCCAGCCCAAATCAAATGATTATATGTGCACCAGGAAAAACCTATTTGTTTCCCCTCACTCTAATGGTCCTCCCCACGACTCTTTCCAGCCCTGTGATCACAACCTTCAATTTCATACACGGCTCTCTGCGACGGCACAGGTTGTATGAATAGCACGGGTCAGGCACATCCCATCCAGCGTTTCATTATTCATTGTTCTCATTTTCCGTGAGAGATTCATTTCTTTCAGGAAGTCATCTAGAAAGCGTTGAATGCCTATTTCCTGCCGGCCGGTGCGAGAGAGGGGGGCTGTGGGAACAGCAGGGGCGGGCGGGGGATGGGGTGTATGGAAATCTAGCAAATAGAGCTGACAAAAAAAAGGCTGCCTCTACACAAATTGCCTGCATTTCCCGTTGATAGGAATCGCAGCATGTTTTTGTTGACCGTGGTTGTTCATTTATACATGCAGAGATATCTGTGTGCGCCCTAATACCTGAGTTACTTCATTCAACCCCCTCCCTTACATTCAGGACAAAAAACATCTATTTCTATATTTATGAAAAGAATCCAAATGGGGTTGTTTATAATATATTGGCTTGGTCAGCATGCTTATTTTGTGATTGCCTCTAGATAGCTGAATAGTATTAGGCTGATTTGCCACTTGTGCATGCTTGTCTACAGTGAGACTGATGCAACGTGGGGACATGTAGTTCAGTTGACAAGACGAGAACATCAGCAGGCAGCAATATGACAGACTGGTTTATATATTTAACAAGTGAATCATATGATAATCAATGGCGCTTTTTGCATACAGTGAAACTTAAGTACATTACAGAGACGTGCTCTGGCATGTTTTGCAAAAATGCAAATGAGTAGCAGTGTTGTGTTTGCCTAATTGATTTAAGTAGCTTGTAGATATGAGGAGCTACATTGTCCATATTTACGGTGCGAACATAACCTGTAAACATGTTTAACATGTTTATAATCCATTTGCTGCTTCTGCCTCTTCAGTGCATTGATCCTCGCAACAGTGCGGTCATTGTCGTTACCCTACACTAATCTAAACATTCCTTCTTTGCAGAATACATCACTCTCTGTCCTTAAAGAACACCAGGTAGATATCAAATTCCAGCACTCCTCAGTTGCTTCCAATTTGAAAAACGTTTCCCGATGTTTCCGTGGAAACAGCTGAGTTAATATGTGTCAGCATTGTCCAGTTTAAAGCTTCAGTAGGCAGAATGTTTTTGGCATTATTGGGCATAAAATTCCATATTAACCTTTCAGCATATTGTAATTCAAGTGTTCTGAGAGAAAACTAGACTTCTGCACCTCCTCATGGCTCTGTTTTCAGGCTTTAAAAAATCTAGCCCGTGACGGGAGACTTTGGCCAATCACAGGTAATTTCAGAGAGAGAGAGCGTTCCTATTGGCTGTTCATTTAACGGAGGCAGCTGTCAATCACTCGCAAACTCTGATCAAACGGTCAAACTAGGCAGCGCTAATCAAATATGAATCAATATTCTGTTACTCTAATGCCTATTAAATGTTTTCAGAAACATCTTGTAGTGTACTGTTTAGCTGTAAATGAGAAAGTTTTCTCCAGTCGGTGCTTGGTATTTCCTCAACTGATCTCACCATGGCTGCCGGGTCACAAACTTTCTCATCTTACAGCTAAACAGTACACGTTACTTTTAGTTTCACATGCGACACAAACAGCCGTCTCCTGGTTGAAAGTCTTGTTTGTTTGACCCATCCACCACCACTCCCTCCCGCCCGCCCTTAGCGAACTCTCTACGCCACTTGCTCCGACCATTGAATAACGTCGCAGGTGGGTTCACACTGGAGTTAGTTGAAAGCCCAGTTCATCACATACTGTCGCTAAAGGGTGCCTCCATGCGTTGGTTTCCGATGCCGTATTGGATGACTTGGGAGTGAGAACGGGTTGATTGTTCAGATATGTCCACTAATTGCAGGGTTGTCGGTTCGATCCTCGGCTCCTGTTGTCCACATCTCAAAGTATCCTTGAGCAATACACTGGACCGGCCTTCCATGGCCGCCATCTATGCATCTCTCTGTGTGTGTGTGTGTGTGTGCGTTTTAAAGGGTGAATGAGAGGCAAATTGCAAAGCGTTTTGTCCGTTAAGGTAGAGAAGCAGCACATAAGTGCCGCACATTTACACTCATTTACCGTTAAGACTATTAAGGCTTCTAATTAAAATACAGACTGGATTCCAATTACTGCTGGACCTGATCCAAATGTAGGCCAAACTTAACTACACCAAACACCTGTGAGAGTGGTTACCCACCTGAGGGGGTTATGTGAAATTTGAAAACTTTAAAAGTGTGTCAATATGTAAAAATTTGCTGAGCAGCACAAAATATATCCAGGTAGCCTGTGTGATGTGGCGACCCACTGCTATTGAATCTCTGTAACAGAGAGAGACCTCTCTTAGCTCGGGGGAACTTCACCAGCACTCACCATGGGCCCAGCTTTGGTCAAAATAGATTACTGAAGCTGCTGCATATGCTTCATTAAAAAGCAGCTGGAAACTATTAATTAGCGTTTGACAATTTTAAAAAATAAGGCCAACTGATGAAGAAAATAGGTGAAAATGGGAAGGAAACCATTAATGGACAGAATCTTCTTCTCTGATTTAAACTATGCTTGAAGTGTTCTTCCTTCTAACCATCAGCTACTTCTTCTAGATGAAGAGAGAAAAGAGTGCAGAGGTTTGAATCAGTCCTATTGTTTCCAGCCCCGCCACTGAGCCACACGGCCACAGAGAGTGAGCGTGATTGACACGGTGTATGTTAATACCTATTTGCTGCTGCTAATGTGACTGAAATTGTCAAATGTTTCCAGCTTGCCCCTGCTCACTGCCTGCTATGTGACCATAGCAACCATGGCTAAATTCAGCTGAAGCTGATATGCGTCTTCAGCATTCTGAATTAGCCACATCAAATGGTGTGTTTGTCCCTGTAGTCACGTATAGGTTCATTGTTGGTTTTGCAACCTGATCTCATGGGAATGCGTATAAATAGCACGTCATTTAAAGGACATTCTGCGTGTCATGATAACGCATTTTAGGCTTTTCGCCACATGTTACTCTGAAATGGTCGCAGTTTAGGCAACAAAACCACTTAGTTAGGTTTAGGAAAAACATCATGGTTGGGCTTGAATACGCAAACTAAGTAAAATATGTACGTAAACAACGTAACAAATACGGAAAATATGTCACAAATGTAACTTCAACATAACTGTTGGTGATCATTGGAACAGTGGAAGGACTAACAAAGACAGTTTTGATGAGTTTTATTTAGTTTTTATCTTGTCTGAATGAAGTGTGTTTTACAATTATCAGCGAGGTGAAATGACTGTTTCTGTCAATGGAGTCTTGTGGCTTTGAAGAGAGCATATTAATTGCAAATCCCTGTTGATTTTATTTATAATATATTCCCTTCAACATGTGTCACATAGCATCGCGCCGGAAAAGGGGCAAAAATTAGCCTGTTCACCGAGGTGTCATGTTTCCATGACTGCCAATCGGAGCTGAAGCATTCACTACCTGTGAATGCTGCAGTCATTTGTCCCAGGAATGAATGCTGATTGTAATCTTTCAGACTAAAGCCAGATGTTAGTGGTAAGGTTTTTTTTCTCCAGTGGGAAAGGGGCTTTATACGGCATATGTTAATTGCAGACCCAATTTACTACAGTTTACTACACCAAAGTGGGACCCTCTACATGCCCACCCATGACCTGGACCTCCATGTCTTCACATGCTACCTCGCTACGTAGGGCACCCCACTACTACTTCTACTACTACTATTGGCTCTGACCGCAATTTCTGGGGATACAGGGCTGAGAACGCAGCACGGTAAAAGGTGGTTCTGCTCACAATACAGAGCAGCAGCGTCTGTGGGCAGCAAACGCAGGGGTAACCACTCGCTGTCGGTAAGCACCTTCTACACTGAGTTTCAAAATTACTTCTCGGATTTTTCTTGAAATCTTGTACAGTATCTTTTTTTGCACTCACATGCTCCATTCCACAGTGAATGGCGATGGACTCCCGTAGCCATTAACTGTGTGTCCCTCCTTTTCAAATAGCCCACACTCGTAGCCTTTACCTCTACCATTATGTCACTGAAGCAAATCAGGGCCTCAGCAGAGCCAGTTTCTGCCATTTGCGGTAAAAGAAAATGTAGGGGAAAAAAATGATAGAGATGGAGAAAAATGGCTCATACTTGAGCTGTCGTACTGTAGAACACGTTCCTGAGGGCTGTATTGATCTATCAAAGCTGAGTGACTCCGTTCACTCCTTTTAGATCTACAGAACATGACACATCCTGGATGGGTAGATGGAGCAGATGTGGGGCATATCTTGGTGCCATCACATGTATCAAAGTATAGTTGTAGCAAAGGTAATGTGGTGACTCGCAGCAGGTAACTGATACTCCATGAGAGCCAGCTCCTGGTCTGTGAACTAGACAACAGCGTGGCTCTGATATCAATCAAAGTCACATTGAAAACAATCAGCTGATATGATACACCTCGAGCAGACCGCAGGAGAGATCGGAGGAAGAGGCTACTGACATGCCGCTGGTATCAGACGTGGTGTGGGATCCATTATCACATCTCCCCTTCAGAGGATGTCACCTGCCATTTTACACTACTCAGGGTATTGATCATTTTGCACCACATTTAGAGGAAATTCCACCCAAGGTGACACCATGGAAACACCAGAGAGAGTAGGACTTAATCTTCTCCTTTGCAAATGAGCTCTTAGATGAGTTAATTTAATCCCTGGACTAAACAAATTAGAGTTGGGATGTATCATGTTCTCTGCCAACTCCTAATGGCCTCATCGCTTCTGAAGCGCCATGTGAGAATGGGAGAGTCCCTCAGCTCTGCCTCATAAAATGCATCCACAGAAGACAGGTAAGTTGCTCTCTCTCATCCATTAGTCACACAGCTCTATCTAATGGATACGCTATGAATAGACAGGGATCACTGGCGACCAGTTTGTAAGAGTAAACACACTTGATACTTGTTTATCTAATGAGTAACTGCATAAAGATGATTTCACTTTAGAGACTGACTTCTCTTTGTAAAATTGTTGTGGAAATGTCGGCTGAAATGGTGCATTAATGAGTTATTGACATATTGGAAAAATTACTTCCCTAAATGTACAGTAAGTTAGCTCCACCATCACATTCATTTTCACCCTTACAACACCTACATCTTCATCTCCATTAAGCATACTGCTTCTACCCAAGTAGCACATTTATAAGTGTGTTTATCTTGATGTAATTCCTAGACTTCCTCTACTGGTTAGTGTGTGACAATTGACTCTGAAAAGCATGGGTGTAGCGCAAAAGTCTGGGCCCTGTACATATGCAGTCTTAACAGCCTGGACTAGGAACGTCAGGAGCGCGTGGCGGCTGTGTGATACACGCGTCGGGCGTTCACACCAGCTGTGTTTCTGCTGCTGCAGCTGCTGCTGTCAGCCCTTTCTTTCTACATAGAGTTTGCCTTTTAATGGCCATTTCATTTAATTATAAATATCATTTTTATTTATTTTAGACCGAGAACGGTTAAGAAACGTGTGGTAATTTGTAAATAATAGTAATAATCCACAATTCAAACTCCGTTCTATATTCATTGATGGAGCTCTCCAAGTCATTGCATGTTTTAGAACACTGTCCGGCACATATTTCAGAATAAAAGCCTCGTTTTAACAAATGAAGGAACTCTGTCCACAGGAAAAACACTTGAGGGCTTTTATTTTGAAATGAAAGCAGGAAGTGTTGATTTAAAAGTAAGTCTTTACTTTTTTCATCTCCTTAACATATTCTACAGATAGACATCGAAACTGTAGTAATGTAGTGGGTAATGTGTTAATATACAGTCAATAGATCACTTTCACTGTCTGTTGTTGCTGTGAGACACGCGCAGCACGCATAAAAAATAGTCGAGACCTCTATTCTCTAAAAGAGACACAGATGTGTGGCGTGTGACGCGCATCTCACGCGGGCAGTGTGGAAATAAAAAAAACAACAGGTAATGCAGCCGCCACGCGCTCCTGACGTTCCTGGTGTGTTCGGGCTGTTGGGCTGCATTCATACAAGATCTGGCGGAGCGTCAAAAACGCCCCTGCATTGAATTGGGGTAGTGCGTTTGGGCTGCGGCGGCGGCCTCGGGGGGTGCAGAGAAATGCAACCCGACGCCACGCCGTGGTTGCCAATCATGTAACCAGCGATCAAGAGCTGTACAACCCACTTATAAGGGAACAAAAGACATTATTTTTATTTTTAATTATTAGCAGTTACACTCCAGAGGCAAAAAAATGTTTCTCTTTCTAAAAAAGTAAAAGACAACATTTATTACTTTACTATCATGTGCAAAGTCTGGACCAATCACAATAAAAGAAAATCTTCTAACTTTAAACTCCAGGCTAGTTGAGGGCCTCCCCGTGTTAGGGCCCTGTGTGTGGTTAGAGCTGCACCTCTCTGAGATCTATGCTGTATTTAATTTACTCAAAGGTGGCCCCACAAATGAGAAAAAACAAAAAGGCTCAGTACTCATCAGACAGCAGTGCTGGGAAGCACTCAGAAGCACTTGGGAGCACTCAGACAGCCACAAGAGCTCTAAAATTCACTGATAAGTGCTTTAAGATGCTGGAACAAAAGGCAAACCCAATGTTGCCACCCTCTGTAGCAATGTGAGAGTCTTTACGGTAAATGTGGCGGAGTAGATTTGTAAAGTTGTGAAAACCCCTGCTGATTATTTCAATTAGCAACTGCAAAAGAGTCTGCACCGGAGGAAATTCGGCCAGCGAAGGCCAGCCAGCTCTGGGGAGAGGTCCCACAAAGGGGATCCTCCCTGACCCGCCGAGTTGAGTCCCCCAGAGATTGCGTGGACCCCACCCATTGAGAAGAGTAAAAACATTTTCGGTTCATTATGAAAGTATGGAGGGCCTACCTAGACTGTGGTGGGTTAGATGTCGGAGTGAATGTCAGATCGTTTTGATTTCAATTGTATTCGGCTACACAATGGTTGATTAAGATTGGATAAAGGTCTAACATGTTAGATGCCATAGGCTTACAGTAGACATCAGCAATGACCATAACACCTGGCTTCGATGTCACTGTGTGTTAAATGGCTGTTAAATGAATCTTGCAAACAGTTGTCGGGCTCTATGATCAATGCTTTTGATGAGTTTCAGTGTTGGATTTGGTGACAGCTGATAGAGGTGCAGACTGATGGCTTTGGATGGAAAATTCATCACGTTAAAATATTTGACAGAGAAAAAAATCTGTGACTGTGACTGATTAATTGTATATGGGCTATTTTGAGGAAACAGAACGATTTGGGAATTTCATACATGTTGATGTTAAATGCCCAATGAAGGACGTTCTGTGCTCTGAATTTGATGTTAACCTTTTTTTTTATGTGCTGCTGTTTCATGTTTCGGGACAAAACCTCACTACCTTTAGAGCTAACTTTGGCCTGTGTCTAGAAGGTAACCCCCAAGTTACGGAACTCTTGTTAAGGTTAGGCATTGACCTCGTCTGGCAGCGAGTTTCGCAAGAGTTTTTGCATGTTTTTGGGGGGTTAACTTCTAGACATGACCCTAACCCTTTTGTAGTCTTGGTTAGCATGAGCATTGCTACCAGCTGCCGTCTCTCACTGGAATTCCATGATTCATGTTAACTTTATTTCTTCTAATAGTTTCAAGCAAGTTGCTTCATTTCTGAATGCTGAAAATTTCCATTAATCAGATGTTGTGCAAAGCCTAAGATTTGAACTCATATCTATCAGAACAGATGCGACCTGGTGAGCTGACACGTGGAGCAACTAAAACTTCACACAGCGAGATATATGCATGATTTAATCATTAAAAGACATTAAGAATACCCAGTTTATGAAAAACTGATCAGGTAGGAGAGTTCTTGAGCTTTCTCTCTGTGGAACGATTTCCATAGTGCTTTGATGGAAGGAAACTCTGTGCTGGGAAATGTACTAAATTTCTCTCACTTTTACTGCAGACATATTTGCATTTAAAGAAGTTGCTCATTTTTTTTATATCGCCTCTACTTTAGGAAGTTTTAAGTACTTCTTTAGACTTTCTGTCCACCCCTGGTCCTGACTGATGAAGAGGCTTTCAGGTTGCACCCTATACTGTAAATGGTTAGTTAGTATAGCAACTTGAAACCCTTAAAACATGTACTGTAAAGTCCTCACCTGCACCTTTAGCCTCAGGCAAGAATTCACAAATAGACGCTTCACACCTCAGCCTGCTCAAAATGTCACCGTCTGACAACTTTAAGCAGCTTTCAGTATCTTTTTTCTGAACCGAGCTGACACCTGTCGTCTTGATTAAAGAAATAAATCAGCCTCTCATATTCTAAAAATATGCCGAATGAAAGTAACTGCTGCTTCCCAAGATCTATAATTAATGTGGTCACATCCAGCGCGGGAAGAGGAAATCTGATGTTCCCCCTCTCCTCTTCTCCTTCTCTCCAGCGGCGTCCTCGGCAACCCAATAATCCCTGAGAGAACAAAGCGAGCTGCGAAAGCATAAATATAACCGTAGTATGGAAACTTTCATATCTCTGCCAGTACTGTTCTGACAGCTGCCTGCACTAATTAGCCATCAAAGGTCTCCCTCTTCCACCAACAGCTAACACCAGTTCAGTATCATTGCTGCTGTCAGAGCGTGTTTGCATGTCAGCGTTTGTGTCTCTTTACATGAGCAAAATGTAGGTAAAGGCGGGGAAAAAAACATTCCGTAATGATATTTAAAATCAAATATGGACCACAGCCAGGAGTCAGGGAGTCTGACTCCAACAAAGAAAGGATGGTAAACTGTCAACACATTAAATTATTACAGGTTTATTGGGCTTTTTGTGGCAACAATGATATGTGTAACCACTTTCTTTGTCATGGAATATTAATGGGCAAATGTGAATCACTGACAGTCCAAGCGAGGCTAAAGCGTATTATTTGTTTGGTTTGATTTTGTCAGAGTGTCTCCTGCTGTGACAGGTAGACCGTATCCCTTACATTTGTCACTGATGATAAATATGGCCCATATAATCCCAGGGAAACCAGAGGGGAAGACAAACGACGCCAGAGCTCACTCACTCTGCGGCTCAAATCATCTTGTTTGATGGGGTACAGGTGGTGATTCACCTAACTCGATTTGCTCATTAAGACCCTCCGATGGTCTCGACGCCATTCGACTCTGAGGCCACAGGGGGGTTGGGAAATGGCATATTAAATCAGCTGCTTGACTCCCCGAACCCGCCGCGGCGCCCCGTGAAACCTCTCATCTTAACAACTGTCACTTTCTATTAATACAGCCTGCAGACAATCTGATCAAATATGTAAATAGTGAATAATGGATTAAATTCAGCATGAATTTGTCATAAGTTCGTCCCATTGACAGAGAGGCTCCTGTGTAACTACTGTAGTCTGGTTTGCCACTATCAAAAGCTAATCATTTAGAGATCAACCTTTTTCTGTGTGATGCAGTAAAACTGTCAAGTGAAGGTGTTCACTAGGTATTATTCCACTAAACAGCATCTAATGCCTTTTTTCAGCGCATTCTCATCCCAGCTAATCATTTACCAGCACATTCGCACAAAAAGGCGTATAAATGCCACGATAATGCGCAAGGCGTTTAGCGTGCAATAAGTACGCCTTTCTTGATTTCTGCATGTCTTTTGTGTCCTTGTATCCTGTACTGACTGCAATTTAAATGCATCTGCGTATAAATGCTACGGTAAGAGTCAGTGATGTAGTATTAAAAGTGAGAAAGACCCATTTATAGTGGGCAGGTGGGGAGGATGGGTCCAACACTGGACTTTTAACCAGGAGACCCGTGTTCGAGACCGTTGTTGACACTTACAGTTACGTGTATTTTGTTGACGTTTGAGACGTGTTTTCCGTAGTTGTTTCCGTATATGTTTTACTTAGTTTGTTACTTATTTTAAGCCCAACCATGACGTTTTCCCTTACCCTAACTAAGTGGTTTTCTTGCCTGAACCTAAGTTAGTGGTTTTCTTTCCTAAACCCAACTGCGGACGTTTGTGTTGCGTACAAATGACATGCGAAAAGTAGTGTACAAATGACCGACGAAAATGCGTAATCATGACACGGATTGGCCGTGTAATATTGTGGTATTTATACGCCTTCCCGTGAGACTGGGTTGTATATACTGATGCTTTGTCAGACCCCTCTGCATCGTTCTTTTCAGTCGCAGTAAACACGTGCTTGTTGTGAAATAAACAAAAACACTTGTTTAGGTTCAGGCAATACAACCACTACAGTTAGGTTTAGGAAAAACAACATGGTTGGGTTTGAAACTATGATGTTTCTACAGTGAAAATGACGCTGAACGGTGTGAACAGGGGACATGAACAAACAGACGATTGGAACGTAACACAGAGGAAACGATCAGCAGTCTCCTGGATGAAAACTCCATGTTTGTTGGACCCATCCACCACCCTTCCCGCCTGCCCGGTGTCTCTTTTTGCTCTTAAAGATACGTAACCACACTCCCGGCGCACTTTCCCTGAGCATTTAACATTGATGCAGATGAGTTTACATTGTAGTTAATGGAAAACCTGGTGCATCTCATACCAACGCTATAGGGTTCCTTAAGCATCGGTATCTAACGCCGACAGCCGTGACAAAACGTTGGTATTTGACGCCCTGGGAATGAGAAACGGTTGCTTTATTCCAAGCTAATGCACTTTATTCAGTGTGCTTGTTGTTGGCAGGCTGTGCACCAGCTCTCTCTTTCATGATGTCAGGCTGCAGACAACAGTCAGAGCAATTAATAGACGGGCGAGTTAATGTCCCCCTTGGCCATCTATTATTCTCATACATGTCATCCCAGGCTTCATGCTTTTATACTTTACAATGTGTTGACAAATCAACTTATGAGGGCTTAATGGCACGCAACAAGATAATGTCACACACAACAATGATGTCAACCACACTGAAAAATAGCGGTTCCAGGAAGGGCTCTTGGTTTAGAACTGCAAAATTTGTTCCAGCAGTAAGAAAACTGAATAAGCTTTTCAGGTGGTGATGATCAAAATGTTTTCATGCATACAAATAAGACATCGCTAATTAACATAAACCAGATTCAGAATGTAATTTCGAACGATACAACACAAAATACAAAGAGTGAATCAGCTGCAGTGATGTTTTTATATTAACAATGGAACAAATGACTGTGTAATGTGAAAGGGGTCGCTCATAGTGACGATCCCACAAGAGAATTATCACCCGATTCAGCAGTTCCTTTCAGATCAACAGAGCTTTTTATAACATAATTCAACTCAATGTTTTGGTTTTCTGCCTGGAAACTTTACTGTCTTGGTTCACTCTTGCTCTCATATTGTCTTTTTTGGCCTCAGCACGCAGCTATTTTCAGTGAAAAAGCTATAAAAACCCACTGCATGCCCAACACCAAATGGTAGAACATAGTGCGGAATTTAGCAGGTAAAAAATGTGATATTTCCCTATTCCCCTATATTATTTAGGATTTATTGAAAACCAAAAACGGAGCTAAAAGAAGAGTAAATATTGGACTTACGTTCGCCAGGTAGCCAGACATGACTTCAAATGAATGTTGATGAATGAGTGAATGTTGCCTATTTACACATCCAGCAGACATAGAGCAACCGTCACGGTCGCACTAAATGTATGAATGACACGGTAATTCGCAAGTCATTTTGTGTGCACTGAGAACGCCGTTCATGCTTTTGGCATGTCACTTTTACGCCATTTAATCTGTACTGACTGCATGTGTAAATATGCTACGCTCGGAGCTAGTGACGTAGAATGAGAAGTGAGAATGACTGCTTATGGAGGTGGATGGGTCCAACACACACAGGACTTTCAACCACGCGATCGGTGTTGTTGAGTTATTTTTAATTTACATTAGTGATGTTTGTGACGTGTTTTCCGTACTTCTGTTACGTTGTTTCTGTATGTATTTTACTTAGTTTACATACTTATTTTAAGCCCAACCATGATGTTTTCCTAAACCTAAGTGGTTTTGTTGCCTAAACCTAACTGTGGTAGTTACCGTAGTTTTGTTGCATAGCGTAAAAATTACACGTAAAAACAGGCGTACAACTGACACACAAAAAGGCTGTAATGCATTCTCATGACATACAGAATGTCCTTGTAATGTCCTACTATATATACGCCTTCCCATGAGACAGAGTAGGAGCAAAATTTGCATTTATTTGGGGTTGTGTCTTTGGCCACCCGATAAATGTTCTTCAAATATTCACTGTCCTATAACCTCCAATTTGGTCTCCACTAACTCCTGTGGGGAATTATCTTTCTCTTTAGCTGCTGAATGCTTGACTTTGTTCAACAGCCAACTGCTAACTTTGTCAGTCTGCTGTTTGATGCTGCAGGGCAGGGAGTGTACAGTAGGTTTTTAGACCTCTTTTTTTTTTGCAGGAAATATTTGATATAAAAAAAATATGAATTAATCAATGCAATGAGCATATCCTTAATTTTGCTTGGACAGAATATTTATTTATATATTTTTTTTCTTCAAACAAGTAACCAAATGGAATTCTATACAAGTTCAATTATGCATTGGGTTGTGGCAATGGCCAGTTTGTCTTATACCTCTAAGCTCTAAATGAAACTTAAAGGAGAAAGACATCAATATTCATGCTTGAGGAAGCAGTTTATTTAAGTTTGTTGTGAGATTTTTTTTTTTCCTCTTCTATAACTAAGCTACTGATCAAGGCGGGCTACAGTGGAAAAGTTGTGAAGAGATCATGTTCTGCAGCCAAGACTCAATATTGTACAAAGTAATTCCATTCCAGCATTTCTCACTGCAGCTGTAACAAGATTAGTGTGCAGGCTTAGTCGTTGGCAGAGGGCACACACAGACACATATACTGTTTATTTACAGGTACACAAACACAAATAAGATAAGTCTGAATCTGGAAAACTGCTGGTCTGTAAATAGCTAGTGCCGCTCACAGTTTGTCACAACTATATATCTCTCTTACATTATATATAAATAAATCACATATGCAGCACTGCATATAAAGTAAGAAAGATCACTTATAGTGGGTGGGAGGTGGATGGGTCCAACAAACACAGGACTTTCAACCAAGAAACAAGTGTTTGTGTCCGAAAGTGTTGTTGAGGTATTTTGAAGTTACGTTAGTGATGTTTGTGACATGTTTTCCGTACTTATGTTATGTTGTTTATGGCATATAAATCCATCCATTATCTTAACCGCTTATCCTATTCAAGGTCGCGAGGGGAGTTTGAGCCGATCCAAGCTGACGTTGGGTGAAGGCGGGGTACACCCTGGACAGGTCACCAGACTATCACAGGATTGACACATAGAGATGCATTCACACATCCGGGCAATTTCGAGTCAACAATTAACCTAATGTCTTTGGACTGTGGGAGGTAGCCGGTGAACCTGGCGAAGACCCACGCTAACACGGGGAGAACCTGCAACAGAAGGGCCCCAAGCCGGGTACCTATGACCCTCTTTCTGTGAGGCAGCAGTGCTAACCACTGCACCACTGTGCAGCCCTTGGCATATAAATGGCACGCAAAAGCCTAAAAATCGTTAGCATGACACGAGGAAATCAAAATGTTGTGCTATTTATATGCCTTCTATTAGGACGCCATGTTTTGTCATTGCCTTGCATAACAGTTAACTGTTGGAAAATACATCTGTATAATGGTGTGAAAACTCTATGGTTACATCTTCGATACATTTAGGCACACTTGGTGAGGTTCAACTATCACAAATACTGTATTATGGTCACTTTGTGGATATAGAAATTATACATATTGCACCTTTAAATATTTACTACATTCTAACAGGTATATTTGTAAGGTTATTTGTGTGTTTGGTAACCTGAGATTAGTTTTTCTGCTGAATGTTCATGCATGCATACGTGAGTGATCAGTGAGAAATAGCTTATAATCTTCCCTTCAGACACCAAGGTGAAATGGGACTGTAAAATAAAGTGGTGTTGTTTTTTTCCCCATGATATTACAAGGTTATTGGCATATCCTTTACAAATCCACAGCTAAAACAAATAAAGATCTTGGATAAATATACAAGCTGCATATTCCTTCCCAGCTACTAAAATGTTTTTGTTTAATAGTTGCAGTATCTGGAGTATTGAGCTTGAACAGTAGTTCACCGACGGGCAGGATGAAGTGAGAGGTGTGTGTTACTAAGAAGAAGGAGAGACATTTTTCTCTTATTAAAATCAAAAGTAAACAAAGCAAAAAACAACACCCAACAACAACAACATCCTCAGAGAGCCTGAATCACCATCAAAAGTGTGAATCCTGTTTATTCTCTTTGGCATTTACCCCCTCGTATTCAGCAGATCCTGTAGCGGTGCCAGGATGAACTGCTTTACTCAGAGTGTAGATGCTGACAGCAGGATGGAGCTTTTCAGAAAATAAAAGCCATCACATCCAGATGTAAGATGACACGGTGCTCATTTGCTTCAGAGGTGAGAAATACTCAGGGCCATGGTGCTGAATGACCTTGGCAGTTGTGTCCCCGGGGAGAAGGGAATTAATAGCTAACCTTTAGATTATATCCTCTATTTCTTTCTCTTTGCTTCTCCAGGCAAGTGTTTACTTTACAACTGTCTAATCTAAAGAGATATGTTTGAGAAGTTTACACATATTCAAATAAGCTTTTAGAGACAGTCTTGACTGTGATACTCTTGTGTAACAATTGTACAATTAGTTATTAATAAATATCAGTATTTGGATTTTAGGAAGTCAGCAAAATATGCAAATTTATAATAATATATTAACCATGTAACTAAATTAATAAAATAATTAAACATGATTTGTATTTGAAACCCATCCTTAAACTAGAATTATCGCCTCGCAGTTGTATGCTTCCACCAACCAGTCAAGTTGGAGTTTACATCCATGTCTGTCAAAAATATCATCACTTCATCATTTAATCCTGTTCGACATTTGTGTGAAATTGTCATAATTAGCATATTAATTCTTGAGTTATGGGAAAAAAAAAACATGTTTTTTGTGGCCACAGTGACCTTTGACCACCAAAATCTAATCAGTTTATCCTTGAGTGCAAGTGGATGTTTGTGCCAAATTTTAAGTAATTCCCTCAAGGCGTTCCTAAGATATCGCGTTCTCGAGTACGGGATGGACTTGAGGTCACAGTGACTTTGACCTTTGAATTTTAACCACAAATCAGTTCATCCTGCATAAATACAACTAAGTCTAAACTGAGTTTAAATAAAAGCTGTGTTGCTGTTTCAAGCTGTCTTTATTTGTGAGATGCATAACAGATACAGAGGAACAGTTGTTGGCTTTGAAATTGTTGTTCTCAGGCTCCTTCCAACAATGCTTCTACAAAATGTATAAAAGAATAAAACACGCCGTAAAAAAAGAGAATCCAAGACATAGATATAAAACACAAAATAGTGCAGAAATTAAAATATAGGAATTCAATATCCTATAATATAACATAGAATAAATTAAGATAAAATGTTATATGAAATAGAATTCTGTGGTAGACATATATATATATATATATATATATATATATGTAAAATGCAGTGAGTGCAGGATAATGGTCCGGGCGGAAATTAATAGTGGAAATAAAACAGGGGGTTTCACCAGTAGGAAAATACAAGTCACAATAGCTTAAAGGGCCATAAAGCATGAATTCTCTTTAAGCTATGGACAAAAATGGATCATAGTAGCTTATTGGTTAATCATCCATCCATCCATCCATCTTCTGTAACCGCTTATCCTCGCGGAGGGGCTGGAGCTGATCCCAGCTGACATAGGGTGAAGGCGGGGTACACCCTGGACAGGTTGCCAGACATGCAAACTCCACACACTCATCTTGCTGTGAGGCAGCAGTGCTAACTACGACACCACCGTGCCACCATTAGCTAATCATATTGCATAATTTAAAAAAAAAGAATGTTGTGGATGCAGTGGGAGGGACTTCACATGAAAATAAATTATTATCCATGAAAACCAATACTTTTTGTGTCATGTTTATCATTTCATTTAACTTGTTAGCATGTTAAAATGTACTAATTGGAACTAAACTAAAAAAAAGTACAGTTAAAGCTGAAGTAGGCGAGATTGGAGCAAATATGATTAAAAAAAGTTATTTTTATAAAACGCTATATCGTGACAGTAGTACATGAAACAGGTAACCTGAAAGAAATCATGTTCCTCAGTGTCTTCCAGTGCTCCTAACGGCATCTTCAAGAATTCACAGACCGGAGGAAAACAAACAGTCAGAGCTGATCTGAGGTCTGCTGTCCAGCTGCTGTCTATGAGAGCTGGCTGTCAATCCCTCGTGAACTCTGACCAAACGGTCAAACTAGGCAGCGCTGATCAAATATGAATCAATATTATGTTATGTTAATGCCTATTTCTCGCCTCAAATGTTTTCAGAATCATCTTGTAGTGCACGGTTTAGCTGTAAAATGAGAAAGTTTGTGACGGGGCAGCCATTGTGAAATCTGGTGAAGGAACGCCAAGTTTCGCTAACATGACCGGAGCACAGCCAATAGGAACGCTCTCTCATTGAAATGACCTGTGATTGGTCAAAGTCCAGATTCCTAGATTTTCTAAAGCCTGAAAACAGAGCCATAAGGAGGTACAGAAGTCTAGCTTTCTCTCAGAACACTTGAATTACAATATGCTGATAGGTTATTATGGCAATTTTTGCCCAATGATGCCAAAAATATACCTTCTACTGCCGCTTTAAGGCTGATGGGGCTGTCATTTGTTTTGTATGAATTACTGCACAAATTAAAATTTTGACCAGATGATGACGCTAGACAAAAAGCTCTATTCTGCACTACTCAACAAACTGATTAAAATCATATTGAGGATGAACCTGGCTGAAAGTCTGAATGCTGGACTCAAAGCTTTCTCTATAGCTCGTTGGTGTCTGTTCTATGTATTTGTGTTCTACGTGCAGCTCCCTGATTATTGATTGAGGGCACCTGTGTGAAGCTGTGAGCTGGATCTGTATAGGAGGCTTGTTACTCTGCTCACACTCCTTGACATAAAACACAGCTCTCTGTGTTCCCTCATCTTATCCTCTTTGACTTGTTGTAAATAAATATTGTATTATGTTGCATCTAAACCCGATGTTGCGTCAATCTTTATCTGGCGGCTTTCGAGACGGTCGTAACATTATTTGTGGTTTTAGCCTAATTTGTTTACATTTTTTTACTTTACTTTAGCTACTAGTGTTTGCACTGTGATCACCTCTATTATTTTGATACAGAAGATGGTTTCCCAATGGATTTATGGATGATATTATCCACTGTAAAGACTGAATTCCACTTTGGTAGCAGTATGTAGAGAAACCAAGTCCTGACTCTGAGAAGAAGTGGTGTGACGTTTGTTGAAAATTGTCAATACAATCCCGATGTTTGTATCTGTTCAGAGCGCATTATATGTCCTTATCCAAATAATGTATTTGCATCCCTACTAACTATATACCTTATTGAATAAGAGCTACAGAAACTCCTGTGATTCATCTTTTTTTTTTTCTCCTTTCCTGTCGAGAGTTTGGCTGCTGACGGCCAACCTCCGAACCATAATGCTTCTGTCACTCACCGCGCTGATTCAATTTACTCTCATTTCCCGGTGTCTGGATGCCAAGGGCATGAAAAGGATCAGATCAGCCCAGTGGCAAGTGTCTCAGAGCATAAAAGAAGCAGCGCTAAACAGCACAATATCAACTGGGAACAAAGGACAGGCACTAAATGAAATCACATAGTAATACAGGGCATGGAGTGACATTTATGTGTGTGCAATATCATGTCACTGGTGATAAAAATCTTCCTGTGAAACACATTTTCAGACGTGAGTGTCAGGATGTCGCATTCACTGGCCTCTCAAGTCCTCATCAGTACTCCCTCCTCACACAATGTTAGAATCACACCATGTCCAACACTTTACCTGTAAATATTTAACCATGTAGTTTGCTCTTACTGTCAATATTTTATTGATGTGGTTAAAGTTGTGGCAAAGATTGATCTTAAAACAGAACACCTTGACACTGGGGTGAAACTGAGTTCACCAGGGCAGCAGGGATGAATGGTAGTATCTTCTAGAAAAATACCTCCATTATTTATCAAATTCATTTCCTTTACTGCTCAAGTCATATAGTCATACCTTATTTCACTTAAAGGAACAGTGTATAGCATTTTGGTAAAATCTATAAGCAGAAATATAATATAATATAATATAATATAATATTCATAACTATGTTTTCATTAGTATATATTCACCTGAAACTATATCGTTGTGTTTTTGTTTTACTATAGGGAGCGGATCCTCTCCACGTTTCTACCAACCCTGTCTCTCACAAAATTACGTTCCCATACAGCTAAACTGCATAACCAAAATACGTTTTGGGAGAAACGTATTTTCTCCCGGATTATGGTTGCAGTTTAAACAGTTTTAAACGTGATTTAATGTTGTAAACTGAAATAAATTGAAATGAAAACGCAACAAAATTACTCCGTAAGGATAGGTAACAAAGCTATACTGGGTTAGGTTTAGTAAAAAAAAAATCATGGTTTGGCTTAAAATGACTTAAAAACAAAACAAAACCACAATAAATTACTGTTTCACACGGGACACAATCAGCGGTCTCGAGGGGGATAGTCCTTGTTTGTTGGACCCATCCACCTCCCTTCCCGCCCAGCAATAGTGGACTTTATTGCTTGTTATACCCATTATTATTCAATAACGTTTTCATTCAAAGTATTTTCATTCATGGTTGCTTGAAATTCGAGGTCACCTGCTCTGCACGACGCTTGTTGTCCTACGCCACTCTCTGCAGCCGTTCGCAGACTTACAAAGGCATTTGTGATACGTAAAAGACAAATGTAATCCGCAACAAAATACATTTCCTTCCAAACGTAATTGAGAATGCAATTTAGTTATATGGGAGCGTCATTTTTAGGAGACAGGGCTGGTTTCTACAGTAGCTCAGAACAGGCACACCAAACACTGGCTCTAGCAAGAGCTTTTTGTGTTTTTGAGTTACCTGAAGGCCACCGTAGTTCTCCAACACGCTTGTGAAACTGCGGTAACGTGAGCCGCAAAGTACAAAACCGTGGTACTGCCTGCCGCTGTCTGACTTCCGTTGCTCCCAAAATTAGTGTTACTACAGCACGTTCTCATTCCCAGGGCATCAAATAATGAGGTTTTGTCACAGCCATCGCATTCTAGAAGGCACCTTTGAGCGCCGGTATGAAACGCACCGGGCGTTCCAAGTGTGCCGGGAGTGTGGTGACGTAGTTTTAAGAGCGAAAAGAGACACAACGGGGTGGGCGGGTCCAACAAACACAAGGCTTTCATCCAGGAGACCTCCTGTTGGTGTCGCGTGCGTCAAGTTACAATCATCTGTTCATTCATGTCCCGTGTTCACAACGCTCAGTGTCGTTTTCACTTTACAAACGTAGAAGTTTTAAGCTCAACCATGTAGTTCTTAAACCTAATTAAAGTAGTTTTGTTGCCTAATCCTAAAGTGACGCCAAGGGTAACTATAGTGGTTTTGATGCCGAAAAGAAAGTGACGCCAAGGGGCGTGACGTGAGAACGGGTTGATTATTAGGGTAAGGATGGCCACTGGGCGAGGCGTAAGGCGTAATCTGCAACCACAGCGCTTTGCCGCCAAATCCTTTACATTGTACCTTTTATGTAATTTTTCTTATTACTCCCATAGCTGGGGTTGATTAAACTTCTTTGCCTCTCACTTCACCCTGTTGCCCTGCTGGTATTTTCCTCTACGGACACTCATATTCACTTAGCCAAAGATGTTTTCATTACAGCCATCGAGGAAATAGTTTGCCCTTTAAAAAGAGAACTAATGCAGGGAGTGGATGAGGGGTTCTGCTCAAATATGCTTCCCCTCCTCTCCACTTTTCACACACCACTGGAACATTTGCATAACATTTCTCTAGCCGGTGTGGGGCTCTGATGAGTCGCAGGTCCTGCTCGGTGAAGAATATGGCAAGTGAAGTGTGAAATAAAGCAGCAGATGAGACCTTGTTCTCTCGAGATGGCGAAGAAGGCGGACGGAGATGGCGAACGAGGGGGGCGGAGATTATGTGACTGTCATAACGGGTACCTGGAATACAAACTCAGTAAATATCCAGGCATGAATTTCTATCTTTGAAACAATTTATAATGCTTCATTTAATAACACATTCCCTCAGAGGATAGAAATACATCTTCAGGAAAGTGTTGTGGCTTGTAAGATCAAACAGGTAATTGGGAAGATTAAATTTAATAGGTGATCACTTTCACTGTATGGAGCCTTGTAATAAAAGGTAATTAATAAATGTTCACATTTTTGCATAAACATTACCAGAAATTTATGCTAGACGAATAGTGGCATGACTATTTTTATCCAACTTGAGTCATGAGGGAAATGTGATATCTTAGCCTAGTTGCACCGTCTCGTCTTGTCTCGTCTGTACGATTCACACTTTATTATTTTTAGTAGCTCATTAATCATATCAGCAACTACCTGCTAAACCCTTCAACTCCACTGTATGTTATGAATATGCCTCCAAGTTTGTAACAATATCTTCATCTCCAAGTATGTGTCTCTAATCTTCATCTAAGTTTTGTACTTAATTGATTTTTATTTTTATTTTTTTAGATATTTTGATATAATGTCTCCTTTCCTATGTCAAATAAACTAAATTAAAAGTTCTAAGTGTTGTTAGCTAGCTAACTTTGTACAGGTTGTTCTCATACACCGTTCGTAGCTATACCTACAAAAACGAATGCACTGTAATTCTTTTATATCCCATGCAATATGTATGTAATCCACATAATCATGAACCAGGAAGTATAAAGAGCGACAAACGCCGCGTAGGGAGGAGGTCGGGATGGATGGATGGGTGGGTCAAAGAACACTGGACTTTTGCCAGAAGTTAATGTTGATTTATTTGTCACATAACTTCCGTACTCAAGTGACGCCACTTCCATAGTTATTTTAACGCAAACGATGACTTATTTGTCTTACGTAACTTCTGTAGCCTACTTAAGTAACGCCACTTCTATAGTTATTTCAACCCAAACGTTTATTTGTCTTACGTAACTTCCATACTTATGCGACGCCACTTCCGTAGCTATTATAACCCAAACGTTGACGTATTTTTCACATAACTTCCGTACTCAAGTAACGCCACTTCCCTAGTTATTTCAATCCAAACAATGACTTATTTGTCACGTAACTTCCGTACTTAAGTAACACCACCTCGGTAGTTATTTTAACCCAAACTGGACATTCGAAGGAAAACACACGAAAAATGAGGAATAACTTTTCGTAAGATATCATGCAAACCGTTGTATGAGGATGTGTTGCTTTGTAAGTGTTAGCTTGCCAGCTAAAATGCTTTAAATATTGTGATAAGACTTGATGACCCCTATTTTCTACACTGAAGTTTTATAAAGAAAGTTAGCTTCAGGTAGGTAGTTAGCTGAAAAGCTCCGTGTGTTTAGCAACCAGTGTTTTCAGGTACAGCTAGCCAGACACACATAAAATGAAATGAAATGAAATAGAGTATAATGAATTAAGTTTAACTCTATTTTATCAACAATTTGGAGGAAAAGTATAAAGCTTTGCAAAATTTTTTACAATCCATTTAAATTATTTTAGTTTCATTTATCAGTGTTTTTAGTTATAATTTTGACTTGTCTGATGACCTGTTAGTAGCTACATTTAGTCGGCCCTGGGCTCCAAATTGTCATTCAAGAACATAAGAAAAATAGTGTTGAAAGGGGAAGAATTCAGTCATGTTTCTATAGGAGAAAAACACATATAGCTAAGGACCACGGCAGAAACACACATTTTTCTGTATTTCTTACACAATTAGCTCAAATTAGATGTCATAATAGTGAAGAGAGGGGGTGGGAATGCAATGGAACTAAAAGTGTGATGATGACTCAGGAGCCATTATGTGATTAGACCACATACGTACACTGTAAATGGAAATTATGATCCCCTGTCATTTTGTTCTTTGAATCGAGAGGAAAAGGGTCGAGATTTTCCTACAATGCATAAGTGCCAGGGCCTCTCAAATGGGCGCCGCTCTCTAATTAGAGAGTCACTGGTATCAATCACCCCGCAGTGGCAGGCTAATTTTTTCATCATCAATTACCTTGAACATTTTGGACGCTGATCAGACGAGACCCGTCTTAAACCCACTGCCGAGCTGTCATTGACACTAATGGAATTTTAAATCTTCCCTCACAGTGGAGTTCTACTTAAGTGCAAGTCCCAATTATGGGGAGGGTAATTTAGCTAATCTCCTCGAAAAGCGACGATAGGCTGCAATCAATATCAAAATATGTGCCCTGCTTGGGAGCGAGCAATTTCCCTTCCATTCTGACACACCGGGTTACCACTTCAGCGATCAATGCAAAGCACAAAAGGTAGAGAAAAGGTGAAATCAAATAGGTTTTCTGTTACCGTTTCTTTGTGGTTGTTTCGCCTTGTGTCAAGGAGTAAATAATATTCAACACATATTCAATCGCCATGTGAGAGTGTAAGCATCATGATATTGTTGGTGGGTCTGAGGACTCTCAATAACTACTGAACAAATTGCCTGGAAAGAATAAATAGGCACTAATTATGGCAACCAGGAAATCATTTCTAAAGATTTTGGTGACCTGCTGGTCCATGACAAGGAACTGTATCTCAAAAATTAATGGTTGGATTTCCATTAAATGTGCTGTGAAAATTCATGAATCCTATTGTGCCCGTGTCCAACCGTAAACTTTTCCCTACAGCGCTACCAACATTTCCACTTGTGCACAAGATATCTCATAATCTAATATGCAGATTGCCACAAAATGAGCTCCCAAGGGAATAAACCCCGATTTTATCTTGCATATTTGCAAGCATTATTCATATTTATTCTGGCGACTCCAATGGTCTTTTCATCTGGCGGCACCATCAGGAAAAATGTGTTCTGATACGTTGTAAAGAGAGCAAACAGTAAACAGTGAGGCGGATATCAATGAGATGAATCTGCGCTGGACTGCATGCTGCACCGTTTTCCTGTCAATCCCTCGTTCTTATGTAGGCAATCTGATTCTGTGCGATGGTGGACTCCGCTAATACCTATAAAAAATACTACATAAATAGATAGTTACTTATTGTAGGTAGGACAAGGTAGTAGGTAGTTTGGAGTTACAAATTAGTCTTAGCTATGAAGTCCAGAGTCAAGACATGCAAGTGCGAAGTCTTACATGTAGTGTATCGAGTTCTAAAGTCATAGTAGAAATATGAAGCAATGTTAGGCTAATATTACTGCTGGACAGCCATCTGTGACAGATACTGTATAGTGGAACCACAACATTTAGGCTATCAAATCTTGGATGCAAAGATTCCTTCACCACCGCAGACTGTGTCAATGGCTCAATGATATTTGCGAAGTAATTAAAGCTGGAGTGTGGGACATATACATAACCTATAGATTAACCTCCGTTCATTGGAGTTCACACAAAGCTGATTAAGCCTATCACCGCCAGGGAAAGCTCTCTGTATTTCGCTGTATACCGGAGTTGTGGTGTCTGTGGCGACTCTCCGGTGCGGGCACACTGGTGATGCCTTTTACTGTACGTCAACCAGCCAGAGCTAAAGGGGGCAGGAAGGAGATAAGAGACGATAGCGGCACAGCACCAGCTAGGAGTGTGCCAGAAACTATAGAGCGGAAAATCCTAAGAAGTGTCCGATAAAAGTTTCTGGAGTGGATCCTCCAGATAAAAAAGAAACTCAGCGTTCAGAGGAAGATTTAAAGTAAAAAAAAAAAAAAAGAAAGCGATCAATGGCGAGGACAAACACTCCTGGGGGCTGGAGGAGATGCGGCGAGCTCATCGGCATATGTCACACACGGCGTCGACAGTGTTTGTCTAATTACTCTCACTGCCAGAAGAGAGAGACAAAAGTTCCATACTCCGGCTTAAACTTTACCTTAAGCCACAGAGTAGCTGGCCATAGAACACTAAAGTAGCAATTACTGAAATAGTCACGAAATTGAATGTATTGATTTGTGTACATAGACACGAATTTCAATTTTTTTTTGTGATGGTCAGCACGAAATCAATTCGTATGTTGTACATGTAATTGTGAACCGGGAAATATAGAGAGAGGTGGACATCATTTAGGGAGGACGTCGGGGTGGATGGGTGGTCCAAAAAACACAGGACTTTCACCCAGGAGACCGGTTTACGTGTCCCGTGTGAAACCAGAAGTCAATGTTGATTTATTTGTCACATAACTTCCGTACTTAAGTTACGTCACTTCCAGTGTTATTTTAACCCAAACCACAATCTTTTCATAAACCTAACCAAGTAATTTTTGTTGCCTAAGCCTAACCAAGTGGATGTATTCCTAAACCTGATGAAGTAGTTTTATTTTGAAAAGACTGGTGTTGCCGGTCATTCATAGGAAAAAGTGTTGTTGAAAGTTTTGCTTAGCGTCACGAAAAAAAGGGACATTTTTACAAATTTGTCCATATGTACACAGATCAAATAGATTAAATTTTGTGACTATTTCACGAACTGCCGTGAGACTGTTGAAGGTTGGCCTCCACTTATCGTTCTTTGTGCAGCCTGAAACTTTGAACGGCTCGTTTTCGTCTGTGGTTTTTGAGCTGTAGAGTGCTTTGAAACGGTTTATTGCCAAGTAGGTTTGCACATACAAGGAATTAAACTTGGTGATTTGGTGCATAACAATAAACACAGTGCAAAAGTATGAAGTCAAAATGTAAAATAAAAATAGCAAAATTTACAATAGAATATGAAAAAAATATATGAATACATAAAACATATAAATATGTTATTAAAGTGTCTTTTAAAGTATACAGGGATGTAAAAGTCTGAGTCAGTGGGGGACCCGGGCCTTCTTTATGTTGTTGCTGACCAAAACCAAGTCTTTTCTGCTTACAGCAAAGTCCTCTTTGTCTACTTCCTTCTGTCTAATAGACCTTTGTATTGTCTTGAACATTGTTCCATGTCACCAACATTGCAGCCTTTATGGGCTTTAGATTCTTAGTCTTGTTAAATTACATTTTATATGACGATATCAATAATTTACAACTATTAGGAGGGAAATTTTATAGGCCTCTCAGTTTAGTAGCTATTACATTCCTTATTTTTCAACATGACAAGCTACTGTAGAGCCTCTCTCTATGAATAGAAGCCGTATCATCTCTCATCTCTATTTCTGTCTTGAATTTAGCACGATATGAATGTACGAGAGACTCTCTGTCTTCTGTCAGATTTTAACATTTTTAATCAATAGCCTCCGACGATGCATTGATTCATGAATGCTCTCTGGCTACAGCCGAGCTTTTAATGAGTTATTCCAGACTCCTTTTGCTGCCCCATGCCCCATTATAATAATCTGCTTTAAAGAGTTTAAAATACTGCCTCAAGTAGTTGAACCTTGGTAAAAAAAAGAAAATCCTTGAGTGTGACCTGTTGTTGAAGGCGCAGAGTCACTGCCAGGGCTTAAAAACAACAAGTCTGGATGTTGTGTGGAGGAGGCAGTCAATAGAGAGGAAATATATATCTGTGTGAGATGTCGTCTACTTCCAGAGGGGAATCATGTTTACATGCTCGCAGTAACTTAGCTACTGGCTTCACTCCAGTTAGGATCTTATTCAGGTTAAGCTGTTTATGTGAACTTTTGATACACTATTATTGAGTGTCTCGATTGCAATGAATAAACCAATGAACACAATATTTCCCTCCCCTGTCTGATTGAATATAGCTCAGTCTTTATGCAAGATATAACAATAAATCTCTAATGTGGTTTCATTCTAGCCTCAATGTGTCTGGCCGAGTTGGCGCAAAAAAAGCAGATTTGAATAGATGTTTATATATTTCATAAACCAATTTATTAATGTTGACAGAACGCTCTCATGACGAGATCCATAGAAGCCGTTCTGGAGCTTTATGTCATATCGCATAATCTTCATTAGCAGATGGAGTTGTCAGGGGATTGTAGATTTATTTTTCTGAGCACTTTAAGGACTTGGACTCGTTCATGTTGGCTTCAAAGCTTCAAAGTTAATTCTTGACGTTGGAAAGAGCAGTTTACCTGATGAAGATCATGTTATATGATGGAAAGCTCCATCCATATAGAAACTTGTGACCTTGTGATGAGATTATTTTGTCAGCTGATTGACCACATTAACCATTTCTGCTCGCCAGATTTTGCAGGAAAGACAAATGTAAAAGGTTTCATTGACTATGTTTACATGCACACTAATATCAAAGAGTATAGAAGCGAAGAGACAAAACTCCAGTGGTTTTTTTTTTGACAACAGCCACTGTCGATATTGTGGACTGAAAACGCTTATTATATTTATAATATTTTATTGTTCAACACAGGCCATATCAGTAAAATATGACAATAGAATAGAAATATTTTCTTTTTACTTTTGTGCGGCACTTTGTAGGCGGACGTTTTACTGGCATTCGGTAGTCGCTTTCAGTCCGAAATGACAGAGGCGAAGCTCTGCTGCTGGGCGCTGATGTTGCAATGAAACAAACAACTGACTTTCACTTCTTGGCAATATACGTTCTTTGCTAATATTCCCCTTTTATACAGAAAATGCCAATATTTTGAATTTGATACGGGTCATGTAAACAGCATATTCTGTTTGGACATTCTGAATGAGGCCTTATTCTGAATGGAGCATTTTCCGATTAAGACATGTTGGATATGTTGATATTATTCAGGTTTTGGGAGCATTCTTTGGACAGCGCATTCAGAATATGAGTCTCAATTGGGGTTTTTGCGTCAGTTTGCGACACACGACCTCTTGCCTGTTTACGTCCAGCTCTGTGCGTTGTATACAAACCAACTAGCCGACAGTTTGCAGAGATGAATGCCCAAAAGAAAAGCCCACATTTCTGGTCGGAAGGAGAAACACACCTACTTTTAAACATTATAAAAGACTTGGATATCAACAGGTGTTTAGATATCCACAAATATCTCAACGCTGACCTTTTCAAGAAGGTGGTTGAAGGAATGAAAGAGGGAGGCTGTGTTCGCATGGTTGAACAAGTCCACCACCAATTAATCAGAGTATGTACAGCTGCATGTAAACAGGAATATTAGTGGAATATTAATATTCATGTAACCCAGCTTAGTAGGAATATTGTCTTTTTTGGGATAAGGGCAAAAACAAATATTTTGTGCATGTAAACGTAGTCGCAGATCATTTCAGTATTGTGCTATGAATTTATTTGTTTTTTCTTTGGAGTTTTTATATTAGAAAAAAAACATACTGAATATTATTAAATACATTTCTTAAAAACATGATCTTCCTAGCCCTTTTTTTATTTTGTTGTTGTTTTTTTTAACCTGGATTGCTTATTCTCTTTATACTGTAGAACACATTCACTCAGCACAACCTAATAAGACCCGACAGCTTCTCCAATCATGTCACATCCTCACCTCTCCTGACTTTTAGCAGTCAGACTGAAGAGAGACGGGGAGCTCTGAAAGTAAGAAAAGAACTTACTGTATCTAAAGTTTCCTTTTAAATATACCAGTGTATTATATTGCTATACTCATAGGCATTTGTATGCATCAGCGAAATACCTCTTCTTGTTTATCTTCATATATAAATTATTATACCAGCTCAGTGGATTCGGCTGACTTTTACAATATTAAGGCCAAATAAGTCCAATTTAACTGCAAAGGTATCGCCATTCTTTAAAATGAATGATTATCATTTTAAATGTTAAATAAATACAACGGTGCAGTAAATACATACATACCAATATGCTGCCATGTAAATTTCTCTTTAGAGCCTACTGTACTCCACTCCATAAAGCCCACTTATGATGCAGTTACAGTAAAGCAAACATGAAAAAGCTTCAGGTGATGATGCATTCAGTATCTTGCTCAAGCGCCCAAGATGGACAAGTGCAAGTCATACTGTATGTTTGTAATGTTCTCCCCTTTCATGCTGTGTTGAGGAACTTAATGGACAAATTTATTTGTTGATTGATTGATTGATTCAAAAAATATAATCACAATGGCTTTACACAACACAAAGTGACACAAGGTCTTGTTTTTGGAAACTTTGGAAATGATGTCTCTATGTCTTTTAATAACTGTGAACTTGTGAACTGCAATGATTATTTCTCTGTGTTGTTGTCCTTATATTGTATCGTATTTGTTATTTTTATGCCTCCACCCCGTCTTTTTTTTTTTTTTTTTTTAATTTCTGCACAAACATTCACTTGGACTCAAGGATGAACTGATTAGATTTTGGTGGTCAAAGGTCACTGTGACCTCACAAAAGCACGTTTTTGGCCATAACTCAAGAATTCATATGGTAATTATGACAATTTCACACAAATGTCTAACAGGATAAAATGATGACGTGATGACATTTTGGACGGACATGGATGTAAACTGCAACTTGACTGGTTGGTGGAGGCATACAACTGTGAGGCGGTAATTCTAGTTTTATTTGATATGGACATATGTGTCTGAAATAAGAGTTGAATTGAAATAATTTCCTTTAATAATGAGTATTATACTAATAGATAGGAGTATCTTAAAACAAGGCATCATATGGTAGATCATTGCACTAGAGTCAATAAGATGTCACAAAGGTGATTCACATTGGGGAAAAAAATTATCCTTCATCTGAGGATTAAAAAACAAGCCTGAGTGAATGACATGAAAGAAGTCAGCTGGATGAGGTAAACATTTCGGGTTTATTGAGAGGGTTGAATGGTGATTGAGCACAGCGTGGGGGTGGGGGGGTTGTGGGGGTCCAACAGAAAACGTCTGCCCCCGGGGCTCCTACTGGGATAATCCATCCTCGATAACCGGAATGAATTTTATTCTAATCTCTTCCTTATCTGTGCCGACTCTATTTGGATGTATGCGAGACACATTTTCTCCTTTATGCACCTTAGGTTCTATTCACAAAGTCAGCATGAGTGTGTTTAAAGTAGTTAATTAAAAACACACACACACACACACACACACTCACTAGACAATGCATGAACTCAGAAAAACCATCACAGTTTACGCTCCGTGAAGCAGAATCTCACCTGATTCTCATTGATTTATAAGCTACGGAGGAAACTTATTTGTGTATTTAATTACTGACTTTGCAGACGTGACACGGTGAATGGCTTCATTTATTATTGGTCTTATTTTAGTTACAGCTACACACCTTTTGAATGTGTTCCCATTAGTAAAGACTGCTGCTGTCATTAGGCGCTCCTTTGCTAATTAGTTTTGAAACTGTGAAATTAAATCACGAATTGAAGATGCCACAAATTAATACTACCAGCATCTTTTCACATTCTTCTCATACCCTGTGTTGCAACACATTGTATCAGGGCTGTCAACAGCGAATGGCACTCTATGACAGTGGGATACTGAAGGCTGTCTTTCTGTAAAAACACACACAGTGAGAGATCAGAATAAAAACGTTCCCCGTAAAGACTCTGGATTATTGAATCACTGGACCTGTCTGCAACACACCTCCTTTACAGCATGTATAAGTGTGTCATTTAGCCGGACCTCGGGCTATAAATGAAATGTAAATCATACTCACATCTAAGGGAGGTGTAGCTCATGCTGTGCCAGGCAGAAAAATATCTGCTCAGTATGTGCAGCAGCGCAGCGATCGATGCTGGAATATCTCACAGGTGGATTCTAGAGAGAACAGAAACAGTGAGAGCCCCCCGCCAAATGTGCAAAGGTATTATCACACAATGCCTGCTATCATAATCTCCATTATTCTATTAATGGAGACTTGGGCGGACTTCTGATTAAAATGTCAGTGCCACGAAGGCAAAACCTCGCCGTGACCTCCCTGAATTTGAATTAATGAGATATTTAGACTGTGGTTTTCTTTCTCCACCGCCTCGAGGGCTACGTGATTATCCTAAGCTGTGGAGTACATCTGTGTCTATTAATTTTCATCTGACGCTAAGTAGACAGGCACGTATTCAGCAGACGTCCTGGTCACCCGGAGTGGAGCTTTGAACCCGGCACGCTGTGGGTCAACAGTCAGTTTTTGTAAAGCTGAGGAGCTCCTGGACTGACGGCCACTCTGTCGTTTTTGCACCCTGAGCACGGAGAAGTATTGTAGAGTCTAGATGACTTCATTAAGCAAATGTCTCGTCACCTTTTGAGGATTGTATCGGCTGTCGTATGATTCTTTTGTATGATCTTAGTCAGCCCGGTCTCACCAAATGGCGTATTGGCATGGTAATTTGTCATTTTGATGTGCAATAACAATGGCGTTCTTGCTTTTAGCGTGTCATTTCACATAATTTTCTGTACTCACTGCAATGTAAACAGACCAAAACAACCAGTACGAGACCTTTCCAAGCGAACCAAAACGCAGGCTGCCTGTGTGGCATTTGTAGAGATGGATAAAGGTAAATAACAGGTTAACATGAGTGGGAGAGGACGGACCTGGACTTCTGCAGAAGTCTGATGTTTGCTTGACATCTGGGCTTAAAGCTGAAGTAGGCGAGATTGGAGCAAATGTGATTAAAAAAAGTTATTTTTATAAAACGGTCGCTATATCCAAACAGCAGTACATGAAACAGGTAACCTGAAAAAAAACATGTGCCTTGGTGTCCTCTGGTGCTCATAACGGCATCTGCAAGATTTTATTGCCAAATGCCACTTTAAAAGAGATAAATAGGCATTAACGTAACATAATATTGATTCATATTTGATCAGCGCTGCCTAGTTTGACCGTTTGGTCGGAGTTCGCGAGTGATTGACAGCCGGCTCTCATAGACAGCAGATGGACAGCAGACCTCAGATCAGCTCTTACTGCTTGTTTTACTCCGGTCTGTGAAATCTTGCTGATACCGTTAGGAGCAACGGAGGACACAGAGGCACATGATTTTTTTCAGGTTACCTGTTTCATGTACTACTGTCACGATATAGCGACCGTTTTATAAAAATAACTTTTTTTAATCATATTTGCTCCAATCTTGCGTACTTCAGCTTTAACTAATGATGTGAAGAGAAGCTTCAAAGATGTCTTTGTCACAGTTCAGTACAGTAGAAAACTGAAACGGATCAATGTTGAGGTAAAACTGAGGCCATGATGTGAATCCACTAGATTTCCATTGGAAAGCCCCACTGTATGTATGTCTCCTCCCTCGCACTTAGAGTACAACAATCACAAATCACCTGAAACAGGCCAACCAAACGAAATCTATCACAAAATGACATCATATCATTTATTTGTTGGGAGGAGTGACATCATTAACTCCTCCATTTGTCTTCCTGTAGTGGTCCTCCTCCTACATAACAAGCCTGCCAGACTTGAGCACTGAATCCAGGCTGCAATCATCATATAGAGTCACTTAGAAGCCCTCAAGCTTCTATGTGATTCTGCTGCAATTGTAAATGTTATTAATGAACGGTTAATCCACTCTATAAGTGTTTATTTACTAATGAGGAAAAATGGCGTCCATAGGCAAGGATTAGATCATTTTTCAGGGCATTGCTCAAAACTAGGGGTGTCGCGATATACCGTTATTGATAACCAGGATATTTAAAAGTGGAAATATTGATATTGAGGTAATAAAATACATATTATACATACAATTATGTTTACAGACTCACTCTCCACCTCCCTAGACTCCTATTTTGAGTGTTATTCATTTGCCAACACAATATAAAACAAATATAATTTGAAAGTTTCTTCAATTTTTTTTTTAATAGATACGACGATAATATTGTTATCGTAAATTCTTTTGGCCGCGATAATCATGTAGATCTGGTATTGTGACAATGCTACTTAAAACGCTGACTTTTCTCTGAATTTTTTATCTATTGTGATTTGTAAAACATGAAATCATATATTGGACTTTTAAAAGCATACTTTCTCTTTATAGAGTTTACCAGAATGGGGTATAATAATAACTTGTGTCTTTAATACAAAATATAAAAAATGAAAGCAATCATGAGCGTACACAGCAAAATAGCAACATTTCAAATAAACATTATCATCAGAATCAGAATCAGAATCAGAATGGTATTTATTGCCAGGTGTAAGAGGTATACACTAGGAATTTTCTTTGGCTTTTTGGTGCAAGACAAACAGTATAATAACAAAAGAATAGATACAAACGTTAGAATAAAATAAGAATAAAAATGTACAATTTACAAAATAAGCTATAAACAAAAATAAACATGATATAAACATTACAAACACAACTACATTGATGCGCAACCAAGAAAGGCTTTAAAATTTTCATATGAATGATTCAACCCCCACGACTAAAACATTTGTTCTGATCATGGAAATCTGAGCTTGGTAACATGCATTTCTGCTACAATTAAAAAATGATGTTTTATGTACGGTATAGTACACTAATTTGTCACAGCAAACACGTTTTGAAAGAAACACAACACTGCCTGGATTATGTTTTTATCCATGCTATAGCATCATGACTCAAGGATGGCAATGTCGGTCTGTCGGTCCACCACTCTGGTCCCACGCAAGATGTCTCAACATCTACTGGATGGATTGAGAGTGCATTTTGTAGAGATGTTCACAGTCCCTAGAGGACTGCGGCGGAGCAAAGATCTGTCATATTATCAGGAAGTATAACCAGTAAGAAAAGTGCTGGATCTGAAGTAAAGTTATTACCCAACACTTGTTTAATCTCATTTTGAACATTCTTTCAGAAATCCAGGGACTTCGGGCAATCCCAAAATATAATGTGTGAAGTACAATCGACATTTATTAGTTTTTTTAATGGAGAGGTTTAAACAGCTATCGGATGGATGATCATGAAATTTGTACATCCATGTTTCCCTCTTGATGAATTGTTCTAACTTTGATGATCCTCTGACTTTCAAAATGTAATGACATTCCCACCAACCTATATATGGTGGTTTCATACTGCACATATCTACAAAACGTTGACAATCTTAATTTGTTTTCCTACAATATTCGCTCGTTGCGACTAAAGCATAGCAGATTTTGATCTTGGTTAAAGATTGAAACTCGGACGTGAGACTGGACATGTTTACCTTTTCAACATTTAACCAAAGCCACCATCTTTCCCTAGTGTTAACCAACGTGTTTTTGGAGCCCACACCTGACCACACAAAGGATCCTGGATGCCCACCATCAAGCTCAACCACCTCCCAACAACTTTAAAGAACATAGCATTCAACTGGAAGAGACTGGGGGGTGAACAGCAATTATGTTTCCTCCAAAACGTTTCAGGCACAACAAGTGCAGTGCACCAGGGGCCCAGTGGTAAACTAGATTCTTGCTGCAAATGCATTCAAGGCATCAGATCTCTGAGGCTATCCAATGCTGAAGTTAATTATAAAACCGATTTTACATTCTAATTACATTTCTCTTCCCTAAAGTTACAAAATGTAGATTTAAAGAAGATATAAGCCACGAAAGGTAACAGGATTTCTTTTTTCTTTTGAAGCCTCCTCCCACCACTGCTCACATACTGTATCTTACACTATTATGGACTATTTTTTTCAAAGCCATTAAACTTGTAACATGAAAAGCAGCACAGCAAATGGGCCAAAACATAAGTATTATGGTCATTTAGATAAGATAGCTACCACAAATCAAATCTTAAGTGAGCAGCAGCAGCACATTGTCATTGACAGAGATTCTCTCACTGTGTTGTTCAACAGCAGATTCCTGCGTCATGTAAAATGCAGCAGTTCATCCATTTGTGATGGAGCTACAACAGAGCTGTGGGTTTGTGCTGACTCTGCTCGCACCTACCGCATTACATGACCATCATAACCCTGTGGGTTTGAGTGTGTGAGTATTTATTCTAAGTTTTTCTGGAGTTGAGAACCATGTAATTGTAGGGTTGTAAAATATCGGGATATTATGATTTGTGATACTGTATCACTTCTCAAAAACACTTTCTTGATTTTTAATTAAAAGTTTACATGCAAAGATTAACTCAGTCAATACTTTATTGACTTTACTTTGTGATGTTGGATGTTACGACTGTGATAAATGCAAATGCAGATCCCACTGTTCTGATTGCATAGACAAAGTAAACTTTTTTTACTCAGATTTTATGCATATGGTGGTGTGTTCTTTATACTATGACAGTTTTCCTAAAATTAGATACAAAAATTGCAATACAGCGCCTTACTTACAGTACCGCAATATATTGAATCGTAACCCCTGTATCGTGATACATATCGTATCGCCAGATCCTTGCCAATACACAGCCTCTAATTGTGTGAAATGTGTTTTGTTTTTTTTATCTCTCATCCTCTTGATAAAATCACATCTTTATAGCCAGGTTTTAGTTCAGTTTGTTTAATTTGATCTATAAAGAAAAAAAGAAATATCGAGAGGTAGAAAATCCATACAAGAAATGTAACTTTCCTTGGTTCAATCAAAAGAAATAAATCTTTGAAACAGTGAAGTTATACAATCCCAGCCTCTTTTGTCTATTGATTTCCCTGTGGATGCCAACACAGTTAATTTAATACAGTTCATTTTCTGAAGTGAGAGTCAAAGGAAGAGAGATAAAGAGTGGGTAAAGAAATGGAGGGAGCGGGGTAGGAGAGGAGAAAACAAGCTACATAGTCTTGATTGCCATTAGTTTTCTGGTAACATACTGTGCATTTGATGGCAACCGCTGCTAGTTTGATATAATACAGACATCCTGTCAAACACGTTGTTATTTTACAGAATGCGTCATATTGCCGAAATGACACAGACCAGATGCAAATGGTTGTACAACAATGAACCAGGCATTTATCTGTCAGTTTGATTGAGACCTGCTGCAAAGGTGGAAATACATCAAAGATGAACGTATAATTTGTACAGAAATACAGACGGCGGTTTTCTTGCTGATCCAAGAAATATAAAAAAAAAATAAGGGAGACTAAAACGATTGGAGCATGAAATCAAAGAGGATCTCGAGCCAACGAGCAGCTCGATCCATTTACCTGACTGTCTGGCTCACAGTGGGAGTGGGAAAAACTAAGAGGCAACAAATCCCTATTGAGTTTTACATGAGTGATGAGGAAAATTAAATCAATATTACATTGCTTTATTCACTAACTTCCTGGAAATCCTTACTAGCACTCTCTGTATGTATGCCGTACTTCCACCATAACTAATTTATTTGCGTAAAATGAGGAGAATGACCAATATCTGAATGTGATCCAAATTTTAATGCAGACCATTATATACGTCTATGAAAGCATTAAAGCTGCACTAATCAATATTTTTACATTAATAATGGATCAAATGTTTAATGTGAAAGGGGTTGCTTGTAGTGCAAAACCCACAGAGAATTATCTCCAGACTCTGCAGTTACCCTCAGCTCTTCACAGCATTTTAGCATCTTTCAGCTCATTGTTTTGGTTTCACTGTTTTGGTCAACCCCGTCTCCTACAAAATCACATTCCCATAGAACCAAACTAACTTCTCAATTTTGTTTCAAGGGAAACACAACTTCTTCCGGATCACGGTTGCATTTTTAAACAGTTTTAAACATCTGGTTATATGCAACATACATACATACAACAAAACTACTTGGTTAGGTTTAGTAAAAAACTTCATAGTTTGGCTTAAAATTACTACAAAATTTAAACAAAACACAACAAAAAAAACGCAACAAAACTACTTGGTTAAGTTGAATTAAAAAAAAAAAAAAAAAAGATTAAAATGAGTGAACGTTGACTTTTAGTTTCACATGGACATGTACAGCGTTCTCCTGGGTGAAAGTCCGGTGTTTGTTGACCCATCCGTCCACCCCGACCTCCTCTTTATGTGGACTTCCTCCCAACTATCATTACAAACATATTTGTGATACGTCACAAAACAAATGTAATCCCTTGAAAACGTAATTCAGAATGCAGTTTCATTGTATGGGAACGTCATTTTCAGGGAGACAGAGCTGACTTTGGTAGAGTCTCACGGCTCTTATCAACCTCATTTCCAGCCACAGAAGGTAGCTATTTTTCAGCAGAAAAGCTCTGACCTAAAAGAAGAGTGAATATGGCCTTACACAAGCACAACTACAAATGAATGCTACTGATCCTTTGTGTCTGCTGGCTGTATAAATAAGCAACTCTTTACTAACTTGCTAACAGCAAGACTAAGGTCATGCTGGCGTCTTTCTGAGGCTGTACTGTGATTATTAAGACAACCAAACAAGTAATGCTAGCAATCTGTAAATGTAAAATTGGTATGGTTGCAGTTGTCTGTACCTAAAATGACAACATGCAGATGTTTAGCAGATTATGTTAACCATGCGTGCCATATTAGTGTATTGTGTTAGCAGCCTAACACTGACTGACACGCCTAAGATGATGGGAATGTCATTTTTTGTCTTAAACCAAATTTGATGTGATGGCGGCATATGAGGAAAAGTCAGGGAATCGTGAAAGATATAACAGCCTGAGAAGAAGATGAATGTTAATACAAAATGTGATAGTAATCCATCCAGTAGTGGAGGTCTTTCATTTTGGACCGCAGTGGACTGATCATGACAATGGACCAGCTAAGGTGCCAACATTGCCATCCCTAGAGCCACGCCACCAACATGGCTGATAGTCCAAAAAACAAACTAGAAAATAAGTTCTTAAGGGGAATTTGTTTTTAGAAACTATTTTTTTTAAATGTCATATTTTCTTGCTGCTATTTGTCTTTTTAGATGACCAATTTCACAGTAACTGCTCAGCACATTGAGTAATGTGTCTAAACCAAGCCTATACAGTATGTCTCTCATTAATTTAATTGTTAGCATATAGTTTATAGCCTTCAGAGAGCAGTCATTGTTAAGTCTAAACCCAAAGTTTAAATTGGTATGCAAGCTTTCAAACTATATTTTATTAAAGGTAATGATGTCTCTCACTGTGCATGGAAGCCATAACGTTCAGATTTGGTCAGTTTGGTTAGCATATATATGTGAATGTGGCCCTCTGTCTTCATATGTCATTGAAGTTGGAAAGGAAGGGAAACAAACATCCGTACAGAGAGCGGATAATTTGATTAAGAGCCAAAGGTTGAACTGTTGCCAGTTATTGTGGATAGGAGGAGAAGAGGCTATGGAGGGTACAACCAATCTGATCACTAAACAGAGCTGTGACAAATAGCTCTGACAATCCTGTCAGCGGTGCAAGCATCGGGCCAGAGTCTGAAACTGAATGGAGACCCGCCAGGCCCTGCGTGACAAATCGTCTCAGACTGACAATCTGTCTGCCTGCCCACAAACTTTCAGCTGTCAAATAATGTGGAGACAGTGCTCAGAGATTAAGGAATAAATACCATATTTCTGCTTTTCTGATTTTTTTCCTTCTGAGGGAGTTTTTTTGCACCTTTTTACACACAAATATTAGATAATATTAAATTGTATTAAATATAGTACCTAAGCTACGAGGAAACAACAACGTTTGGATGTGTGGAGAGAAGATAATACAGTATCTGGGTGCATGGTTTGAGCAAATATGTGATTTCTTTTTAAAAATTCTGGGAAAATGTGCAAATGCCAAATGAGATGAGCCTTAATCATACACAATATACAGAACTAAGTATGGACGAGTGCAACTGCATAAAGAAAAAGAAAACACGGGTCACAAGTTGAAGCTCACCAACTGGGAAGCAGATAACAGTATCACTGCTAAATGCTTCAGAAAGCATGTATAGGTGCCATTGAATATGCAGTGGAGCCTCATGAGTAATGGATAAAATGGAAGAGGTTACATACACCAGGCTTAAAACCAACATGTCCTCAAAATTAAACAACAAAATGCATTATTTTTTTAGGATATTACAAAGCTAAACAACAACTTGTTTGGGGAAAGTGGTGGTGTGGGTTTTAATTACTATTTCGTTAAGGTTGGGCGACCTTCATCATCATGGTTACAATAATGACCAACGTTGACAGTCAGAAAGAAGCAGGAAACGAACAGTGATCTCCCGTGGTCTGACGTTTTGTTGACCCATCCATCCACCTCAACCTCCTCCATCTGCTGACTTTGTCGCTCTATAACAACACGCTATTCCCCCTTCACTCCCGACAATCAACAGTCATAAACAGTGGGCAACTCCCGACGTCTGAAAAGTGAAGCCAATGCTGAAGTGCCTTAAACTTGCATTCTTTCTAACAGCCAGCAGGGGGCAACTCCTCTGGTTGCAAAAAGAAGTCTGATTGTATAGAAGTCTATGAGAAAATGAGCCTACTTCTCTCTTGATTTATTACCTCAGTAAACATTGTAAACATGAGTTTATGGTCTCAATCACTAGTTTCAAATTGTCCTCAATACAGCATGATGTTCATTTAGTAAATTATGGTCCCATTTAGTGTCAAATAGACCATTAAACAGGTCGCTACCAAAGCGTTAGTTAATTATAACATTTTGGTCGCCTAAAAACGTCTTATTCAGCATTCAGTTGTACTTAGCTCCACCCTCTTGTGTCACTTCTGGTTGCAGGAAAAAACAAGATGGCGACAGCCAAAATGCCAAACTCAAGGCGTCAAAACAGCAGTCCACAAACCAATGGGTGATGTTACAGTGACTTCATCCACTTCTTATATATAGTGTATATATATAGAGAAATTTGTCACTCGAATGTGTTGTTTTGGGGCATTTGCTGGAGCATTTGACACTGTTGTTTCTCTTGGAAGGACAGTTTCATTAATCCACACACCTGAGCAGTGCAATGTCTTTAGTGGCATTATCAGTTCCTGCAGAGCAGTTGACAGTTACATTTAACGCATTGTTCAAGGAAATGTTGTCAGTGGAATAAAGCGCAAAGCCTGATTCTCATTCATTTGCATTGTTCACTGTATTTGAACCAAAAACAAACCTCCCACTCTGTACTGCAGCCTACAGCCAGTTAAATGCACCCAACTTTATGCAAATGGTCACCTTTCTGTATCAGAGTTATGTAAAAGTTATCACTTCATATTGTCACAGTAAGACATACTTTAGAATGGTGCAATTTACCTGGAAATGCCAAGCACATTAAGTGCATACAGTTTTTTAAGATTAGATAAAACCCTGAATATGTTTTGACATATAAATGCTTTACATTTAATGTGATCCGAATCAGATTTTATCATAAATGTGGAGGTAATATTATTATTATGCAGAGGGTGTATAACAAACAATCAAGGTGCTCATCCTCTGATTGTTAAAGATATAACAGCAGCTGTGTTTCCCAAAGAGTATGTCTTATGAGTCTCACTCTGCTTTCTAACAATACTCCTGACAGCCACTATAGTGCCATGCTGGGACAGAAGAATAATATCATAATTAATTAAAGTCACTCTATTCAAATTAGAGGCACCACAGCGATCTGTGCTGGACTAAAACAAACCCCCCTAACATCCAATTATAAGATGACATTTAAAGGTTTATTTTCACACCAAAAAGTATCAGTGCATGTATGAATTACATGGCGTACACACCCCTCTTTTACTAAATATACAAAACATACTAAAACTCTTTAAGGGTCAGACCCACCAAATCACAGAACTGTATTTTTAGTCACTTCCAGTGACTGGCCATGCAGGTCATTTTGGTTTTATTTGGCCGGGTATTGAGATATCAGTCTCTGAGATTTCTGCTGACACCCCGATACAATGAAGGCGGATTCAATTTCGTTGGTGGTGCTCACAGTATTGAAAAATAACATTTGAAAAATTCAACAGCAACATTTCTTTCTGGAAATAATGTCTTGGTTTCTCTGGAAAATCCACTCTGGACAGTTTTTATTGGACCTACTCTCTACTGGAAAAAGTCCCAATAAAATTTGTTGACAGCAAACTCTGTTAGGCAGTGTTACTTAACACAGCAACACTATCTGGGTCCCTCTGTGTTGCCATAGTTGCTGATAATCTTGAGAGATATGTAATGAAGGAGATTCAGCGCTCCGCTCACAGGCTAAACAAAGCCTGTATACTTAGTCCTGCAGGACCAGAGGCATTCACCAGCAGTTTTCTAACATCAAGGCAATATCATAGCCTATTTCAAAAGAAAATCCAAATAAATCCATAATCCAGAATGTGATTATGGATTACTTAAATACAAAAAAACAAGGGAAACAATTGAGTCATACTGTGCTGTAAATTAAATCTGGTGCAATACAGGATAAGCTTATTCAAGACAGACTGGTTTGAGGAATCAGCAGTGACATTGTCACATGTGTTCTGCTGAATGTTTAATCTAACATCAGGCGAAGCCGTGCACATCTGCCAAATATTGTAAGTTAAATCACAAAACAACAAAGCAAAGGTCTCAATGGGTTCTGTACAGCCCTGCCTCCTAAAGATTACATTCCCATACAACAAAACTGCATTGTGAATTTCGAGGGAAGTGCATTTTGTTGCGGATTCCATCCGTTTTTGGCGTATCACAAATAAGTTTCCAATGATAGGAGATTCGGGAGGTGGAGGGGTCAAACAAATAAAGGACTTTCACCAAGGAGGCCGCTGTTCGTGTCCAATGTGAAACCAAAAGTCATTATTCATTTATTATAATTTACGTTTGTAGCTTAAATAACATAACAAACATCATGGTTGGGCTTAAAATGACCACAAGTGAAATGAAACTTAACGTTGTGAACACGGAACACAAGCAAACAGCTGATTGCAACGTGAAAGTGAAACTTAACACACCAGACACGAACAGCAGTCTCCTGGATAAAAGCCTTGTGTTGTTGGACCCATCAACCTCCCTTCCTGCCTGCCCTGTGAGTCTCTTTCACTCTTAAAATTACGTCACTACAGTACTTTCTCTGAACATTTACTGTTGCCGCAGATGGGTTTACATTGTAGTTAATTGAAAGCCTGGTGTGTTTCATACCGGTGCTAAAGGGTTGCCTTGTGTGTTGATATCCCACGCCGATGGGCGAACCAAAGCGTCGCCAATTTACGCTCTTGGAATGAGAATGGGCTGTCACTTTAGTATTTTAGTTATTTAGGTGTTAATGTATATTGAATTTATTGTGTGAGATTATACATCATGATCAAGATGTTCCACAATAGCTTAAATGTGAAAAGGTCATAGAACACATAAAAGTATGCAGCATAAAAGGTAAACCGTCTCTAATCAGTATGGAAGTTTGCTTTAGCAACCTTGTTTACCATTCTAACATGTTTCTCCAATTTAAGTAATCTAACAGAACATGTTTTTATTTCCGCAACTTGTTCAATGCTTTGTCCCTTAACCTTTAAATGTAAATTATTAACTTCTGACGAGGGCCGGGTCCTGGAAGCAAAGCAAACGTGTGAGACATGGGTATACAAACCTTTCTGCTATAGACTGTAAGTGCTGTGACAGCTGGGTGGAAGCTGACAAAATAGCTTCTTCCGGATATAAATGCTGCAAGACATGATTCTGGTAAGTCATTTATAAATAAACTGAAGAGAAATGGGCCGAGAACAGAACCCTGCGGGACTCCGCTTTTACTCTCTTTGGTAACAAATCTATACGAAGCCATTGAACATGGCCATGGCAAGTTGGCTACAGAAATTCAGACTCTAGTTTACAAAAAAGGTAAACCCTCTCGACAATCTTCCCGTCACTGCAAAACAGAACTTCAGCTCCCAGAAGGAGGAGCAAGAAGAGTTTGAGGTGATGTCTGTCCAGCTGATATCTTCCTCTTTGCCTGGAGGAAGTTACACAGCTGCAGACAGCACTGAGAAACACTTAGTTGCGCCGTTCAAAAAGGGACGACCAACATGTGCGTGCAGCATCCCAGATGAAGTGAGGCCATTCTTTGGTTTCCCTGATGAGTTCACTGTTGAAAACAACAATCTGCCCGAAAGGAAACACAGCAGTTAAACCTAAATCAGTGCACTCAGAGTAGTCTACTTGACAGTGTTACACAAAGGACACCGAGAAGGAAGCAACAAAGGAAGGGCAGGAGAATGTCTTCTGGCCATCAATAAGTGATGACATTGTTCGGGCATCCAGAGTTTGTAACAGCCAGAAGCTCCATCAACCAAAGCAGCAGCTGAAAGTTTACCCAGATCCTCCCCTTCACTATCCTGTGCTTCTGGATTCATACTGTTTCAAGTTGTATTGCATCAGTGGCACTCGATAAATCCCCTACAGACAGGATGTGAACTTAGTTCAACAAACATGTTTCAGCTCATCAGCGTTGTTTACACCCCAACATGGCCGACTCCTTGACAGTTCAATCCAATGTCTTGACAGCCAACCTCTAAGGATCTCACACCTCAGGCTGGTCTCATACACCACTAGCTACCTAAGAAAAGTAAATGCACTGCAATTCGTAGATATCCTACAAAATCAATTTGTATGTAATCCACGTGATTGCGAACGAGGAAGTATATAGAGCAGCGAACGCCACGTAGGGAGGAGGTCAGGGTGGATGGATGGGTAAAAAATAACAGACTTTCGCCCAGGAGACCGCTGTTCATACTTATTTGTCACGTAACTTCCAAGTTACGCCACTTACAGTGTTATTTTAACCCAAACCACAAGCTTTTTTGTCACGTAACTTCTGTACTTAAGTTACGCAACTTAACCACTTTGTCACGTAACCACTTCCGGTGTGGCGTAACTTAATTGTGATCATTCCTTAACCTAACAAAGTTGTTTCCTGTGAATACAGAAGTTTATTTTGAAAACACTGCAGCGGAAATTGACGCTGGACATTCGTAGGAAAACGCACGGAAATGAGGAATACCTTTTCGTAACATATCAAAAGAACCATTGTATGAGGATACGTTGCACCAACAACATACAGTCACAGACCATTTTACAGTCAGTCCTAAACAGCTGACATTTCTTAAACAAATTAATGCCACTGCTCTTGGTCCCAGTCTGACCTTGTTAGTAAAGAGAAGTCAAATAAATAGTATGGCTTTTTTTCTTTTAAAATTGTACCTTTATTCTCTTAGTATAATGGCAATATTACAACTTTATTATGTTGTTTTTCTTCCATTATTATTAAATGTAAATATATGTATATCAAAATATATTGTCAATAACAACTTTATTCTCATAACAATATGATGTTTTTCATTGTAATGTACATTTTGTGGTATGTTTATATATTATTTATTAATAATATTTTTTTGATATTACATTTTTATTCTAATGACTTTTTCCTCCAATGATGATATCACAATATGACTTTATTCTAAGAATAGTACAACTTTCATGTAATACCATACAGTTGTCAAAATTACGACTTAATTCCCATAACATTTCAGATGTTTTATTCAAAATATAATGATCCTATTTTTGTAAAACTAAAACTTTGTTCTCATAACATTACAACTTTTACCTAAAAATATTCTGAATTTGTTTTTGAAAATGTAGTTTTCTTTCCCCAAGAGTGGCCTCATACTTGCTATCAGAGTTGAATCTCATGTGTTGAAGGATATTCTTCGAGAAAAGCTGGAAATTTAGTTTCATGGATGGATGTGTTAAGTTCAAATGTAGATGAACTTATGAAATCAGTTATGGTTATTCATAAATGTTAAGTGATAGAAGGGATTTGAGTACACTGAGTTTTGAAAGATTTGTGTGAATAATGAGACTGTCGAAGACTGAATTTGTTGTTTTATCTTGAGAAAAGGATATTAAATGTTTTTACCCATTGGTGGGATAAGATGAAAGACTGGATTTGCTAAAAAATATTCTGATAAGAATATTAAAATATTATATGTTCTGTATTTATGGTCATTGATATTTATCTTGCAATTTTTTAATCAACTAAAAGTAATGATATTTTGTAAAAAAAAATTTAAGAAGAAGAGGATGATAATGTTGTTTTGTATAGATGGTATCTATGGTGATTTATCTGTCACATGAATGATTAATGGACAGTATTTAACCAAACCGTAAACAGCCTCAGACACCACATTATTTGCACAAAATCATTAAAAACATTAAGGTGTCCTTAAATGTCATATGTTTTAGCGTATAATGTGAGGAATACTGTATGTTTGTTTAATGTAGTGTTCTCCTTCACAGCAATAGCAAAGCAAAGAAAATTGCATTATTCTTTCCTAATGTCATTTTTAAAATTCACTTGTCTATGAATATCCGAGCTTCTCCGACTCTCCCTCTAGTCCGGGAAGTCGAGCAATTATTGAGTTACTTAAATGAAAATTGAACAAACTGTCCTAAATTGCAGAGAGATGGGCAACTTAACTGAAGGTCACATTTGCATACAATTTCCCTCTATTGACTTGTAACCTGAACATCGGTGGCTCGGAGAGGTGAGTGTTCCCACTGACAGCGGCAACATGCTTGAGTGCCGGCGAGGAAGCCCTCGGCTGTGTAAAGACTCCTGGTAAAGTGTTTGTCACACATGCTGGAGCTCATTTTTTTTTCTTCAGACAACAAGCCTTCACTTCTTCTTCTTCTTCTTCAGAGCGCCACAGGCACGCACACCAACAATGACAAAAAGCGCCTTTGGTGGACAAATGTCATGCAAATTGATTCGTTACTGAACCTGGATTCTGCAGCCACAGTTGCTCAGGTAAAAAAAAAAAGAGCAATAAGGCCAACACATTTTCAAAGCACGTCTCTGCAGATGAGAAATGGGGCATTGATGGCCGGTGCCCTCTATCTCTTCTTGACACAATTAGATCCTGAAGTAAAACTCCTCAAGCAAATTGGCTTTTGAATAGCAGCCCATAATGATTAAAATGGTCTAAAACTCCCTATTATGGCCCGGGTGTTGATTTTTTTTTCCCTTCACGTTGGATATATTTTGGGCTTCTTGCCCCCCACAAGCAACATGTGACCGACTCCCATTAATTTAATCATGCACTTCACCCATGGTACTTATCGGTGGGTCATGCCCCATTATAAATACAGTTTTCTCTATTCATGCACACAGGGATTCCCAGAAGGGTTGAAGAATAAGTGATTAATTTGATTGGCTTTCCCCTCCGGCGGTACAGCCACAGACTTGGCGAGGTTTTTTTTCATTGTGCTGAGCAGATGGGAGCTGCTGCCGCACTCCTTGTGAAATTTTATGCAAGTACAGTCTCACCTCTGTGCAGCGCTTTGGCAAACACCTTGTCAAACATGATTTTTTTTTTTTTCTAGCGTTGAAGCTAAACACTGTCATATATAAGATAACAAAATACTTGAATTGCTTAACATATGGTTAAACAGTAAGACTTTATTGTAACCCCATGTTAATAATTGTATTATTTGTTAACACTCACAAAAATGATCAGCAAATATATTTCATATCTTATAATTGCTTATGCCAACTTCATCAAATATGCAAGCCCTGTTTGTAGCTAAGAGAAGAGTTGCCACATCAATAAGGTGGTAAGGTCAGAAGAAAAGAAAAAATATTTTAAGTAAAAAATGGTTGAATTTGCACATACAGCAGTAAGGAAGTAAAGCCAATCTCATCAAAACAAAAGTGTTCATTTTGCTATACTCATTACTGCTATTGCTAAGAAATATGTGGTAAATAATTGAAATTCTGGCAGGATTATGTGCCTTAAATAAACCAGTTTTGTAGAGGTTGTGGGTTTTACTCAGCACAGTTATCCAGATAACTCAGTAAGCCGGGTTCTCAGTAACAGGCCCCGGTTCTAAATATACAGTATGAGGAGCTGCTCAGCAGAAAATACACACCGACTTTAGTGTATAAATAATGACTGTCCAACAGCACACTCCGGGGAAGTAATTCACAGTTGCAGGAGGTGGACAAATCTTACTTTGGTCTTTTGAAAACCGAAGGATGGATGTGTGGAGGGATAAAAATATATATGCGCATATATGCTTCATGAGAATATTAAGGTCAAATCCTTATAATATCAAACTATAAGGCAAGGAATCTCTGTCTGTGTGTATGTATGTATGTGTGTGTGTGTCATTCATCTGATCTACTTCATACTTGGCGGGTGTATTACTGGGGTTGTGCATTGTCGAATTAGGTGCAATTTGGACAAACGATACGTTCAATATTAATAAACTTTGAATAAACAAGCAAACAGTGCTTTGTGTTCTTAAAAATGACCTTATATCTGCTTACAACTAGGCCTATCAACAATTACGTTATCAAGTTGTCATACAATATGGACATGACCTCGATCATTTTCATGTTAACGATTTTATTGTACGATATATATATACATGACCTTGATAATTTTTGTGTTAGACTTATTGTACAATATATGGACATGATCTTGATAATTTTTACAATAACGACTTATCGTACGTTATATGGACATGACCTTGACATTTTTTACGTTATCGACTTATCGTACATTATTTGGACATGACTTTGACCATTTTTACTTTATCGATTTATTGTACGATATATGAACATGACCTCAATCATTTTTACGTTCTAGACTTATTGTACAATATATGGACATGACCTGGATCATTTTTACGTTAACGACTTATTGTACAATATATGGTCATGACAACGACAACGAAAACATTATCGAATTATCATGCGATATAATATATGGACATGAGTTTGATCATTTTTGCTGACCTTGTGATTGCCCATTGTGTTTACATAAGAATGTCATCAACATTTTAGCCAATGTGATGCCAGATTAAACAGCAGGGTTATCCCTACCATTATAAGACTTGGCCATTGCGCAGACATTACACATTTTTGTTACCAGAGACAGAGAGTCCATTTCATTTATTGTGTTGTGTGGTTTTATTTTATTTATGTTTTATTTATTTAGAATATTTAAATATATTCACATTCCAATTCCAATGTCTGAATATTCTTCAGAATTAAAAGTTCATTGTTCTTTCAAAGGGTTTATAGTTGCATTATTATGCTATTAAATTATAATTTTATCAGCGGCATAAAATGGTCTTAAAATGACAATATCGTTTATCTCCCTTACTTCCGGGACAATATATCGTCCTTCAAAAATAGTTATCGTGACAGGCCTACTTAAAACAGCATTATATTGTGTTAGAAACCATTAATTACTTTATTATATACTGCTTATAAATGACAAACTAAGATTAAATTAAAGTGTTTGTGTATTTGTTAGGATTAGATTAGATTGAAGATTTGTTCCTCATTTCATTCGTCCTCTTGTCAGCCTGATGGCCGGTTTGCTTAACCCGCAAAAATCCTCGAATTAAAAATGCAAAGGGCTGCCTCATGTAACATGACACCCTCAATGTTAACCCGAAAAGAGAGAGACACCTGCATTTATGCATATCCCATTAATCTTGTTATAGTCCCGTCCTCTTTCTTACTGTTAAATATGCATTAAAAAGAATGGAGTCATTGAGTATATTTGGCATATAAAAGATATGGGCTCATCATTAAAAATCCATGTAAGCCCTTTAAAGCTGAAGAGAGGTGATTTCATGCTTGGCTGCATCATTTCGTAGCGGCTATACTCCGCCACCGCCACCACCGCCACAATACAAAACACACACACACACACACACACACACACACACACACACACACAAAAGAACACACACGGCATCAGACAGTGACGTCCTTGGTTCTGCCTCCCCCATGCGAGGCTCGGCGGGATGGATGCGGTGTCTGAACTAATGGAGCAGGGAGAACACAGGCTGGCTGTGAATAGAAGGAGGTGGAGGAGAGATCAGGGTGCTCTTGAAGCACCTCTTTGCGTTCGCACAACAGCAGGTTACTGTCATCGTGGTTTTTTGGAGAGCGGAGTAATATTTAGTGGCGAGAGCTGCCGGATCTTCCCCTGAGGGTTACAACCGGAGAAGCTCCCCGCGGACTGTTTGGGCTGCAATTTAAAAAGGTCTCCTCCATTTGTTTACATGCGACTTCGCGCTCATACTTCACCTCATTGCCGGAAATATGCCGCTAAATCAGACTTGTGCGCTAATGATACAAATGTGCCAAAAAGTCCCCTAAAGAACATCTGCGGTTCCATAACCATAAAAACATTTTTGCCTCTGATTAATGTGGTATTCTTAGGCTCGTGGCTCTCCTTAGCAGACCACCAGACGAGATGTTCAATCAACTATGCATGACTTGACCTTAATGGATTTTTCACTGGGAGGCTTGGGTTGGTTATTAGGGAACCAGCTCATGTGGAACAACCTTGTCCCCTTGGGAGGGGAATTACACCAGTTCAGAGGAAACCCACATTATGGCACGAGGAGAATAGAGGAAAGCACCATTTCCTCTTGGCTCACATATATCTCTCAGTTTAAAATGTGCCTACTGTGTGATCTCAAAAGAAAATGTTCCATCTGCTGCTTGATTACCAATTCCCCTATCCTTTCTCTTTACTTTAGTGCTGTTGGCCTTTCTGTCTGTTCATTTGTCATCAGCGTTTAATGTCATGTGACTTCACATCTTTTACCAGATATGTCTGACAATAAAATCAGCTCCTCGTTATATGTAATTATACAAATGTGCTCGTGATTGGCATAATGTGCCCACGTGCGTACGAGCGGATAGTGTTTATTAGACCTTGTGCATTTTTAAAGTTGCTGTGGAAATTAAATGGCCGCATTGTGCATCTGGTTAAAGCGATGACCGTTATTGCGGCCCCAACCAGAAGCCTTGATCATCAGGCTCTGTTTACCCCATTCCAATTCGCACACATCGGTAAATAAACAAACAAAATGGCCCGGTGTTGAATTAATTTTCTCCTCCAGCTGTGTACTCTAATTGGGATAATAAGCTGAAAGGTTATCAACACTCCATGAGGCATTATTCAAGCACCTAGCTCAATCACTGGTCTCCCTCCCCTCTCTTCTTTGAGTGGGTATGTGCTACACAATGACACAACATCCCCATCTATGTGTAACTATCTAATACAATACAATCCTACAATAAATGTTAAAGGGGGGGGTAAAAAGATAAATGCTTATTGATTCGAGGTTGGAGAGTCGGCTGCATCGATCTGAAAAGTGTGAATTAATTAAAACTGCATTAAGGTGTTTCTTTTTATTTAACAATACCTACTGATAAGAAACATTTTAGAAGCCCTGTGATTGACTTGCTTTAGAAAATGTATGTGGATTATTCATTCTGCAGCATGAAACAGCAGTAAAACGTATATGTACCCTTTACACATTCACAGTATGAAGTTGTCTGTGACTCGCTGACCATGTAGCTGGCCACGCTGGCCGTTTTGTTTCTTTTTCCATTCGTAGTGTGAACACAGCATTAGCTGTACTTAGGCTCAGCTGCGTTTTGAACTTATTGCTAACATTAACATGCTCTAATGTTTGGCATGGAATTTTAATAGTGATACTTTTAAGTAATTGATGTTTGGATAAAAAGTGCTTAAATCATTACCACCAATGTAATCTCCGTTAACAGATTCTGCATTCATATGTAGAATCTGTAGTCAAAAGGACAAGATTTAGGTATCGAAGTGTTCTGGTTTCTGTTTGTAGTCCGAGTAGTATTGACCAATCGCGTTCGAGCAGGCTTTGGTTGAATGCAAGTGAACAGTCCGTGTGGAGAGCAGAGGGCAACCTCTGGGTCTGAAAAGTGAAGCCAATGCTGAAGTGCCGTAAATTTGCATTCTTTCTAACAACCAGCAGGGGGCGACTCCTCTGGTTTCAAAAAGAAGTCTGATTGTATAGAAGTCTATGAGAAAATGAGCCCACTTCTCACTTGATTTATTACCTCACTAAACATTGTAAGTCTTCTTCAATACAGCATGATGTTCATTTAGTAAATTATGGTCCCATTTGGAGTCAAATAGACCATAAAGCAGGGTATGCTTTAGGACGTGGCTACCTTGTGAAAGACAGGCTGCTACCAAAATGTTGTCCCGTCTGGGAGATTTCGTGTTTCCTTCTTTTGAACTTTAACCCTTTCACAGTGTGTTTTCTGTTCACGAAAGTTAATTAGAACCTTTTTGATCGCCTGAAAACGTCTTATTCAGCATTCGGTTGTATTTATAGCTCCACCCTCTCGTGTCACTTCTGGTTGCAAAAAAAACAAGATTGTGACAGCTGAAATGCTGAACTCAAGGCTTCAAAACGGCAGTCCAAAAACCAATGGGTGACGTCATGGTGACTACATCCACTTCTTATATGCAGTCTATAGAGGAGAGCAAAAGAGGCGGAACACAGTGAACAAAATACAATCTTGTAACCCACTTGCTGACGATTTAGCTTTTTAAAATTAGATTGTAAACTGGCCATATGTGAAACAATCCGGTCGTACACTCCAGTCTCGCGTCTCAAGTTGCTATTTGGACTGTAAACAATGAGCAGTGCACGGAAAAGAACTTCTTGGCCCAGACATCTGCTGTCTACAACCAAACCCCAGAAATATACTTTAGCCCCTTCCTACCTGAGGCGTATCCGTCATCAGACTGAGATTTCCACTAGTGCAATAAGAAAATGTAAAACTCGGCATGAGGGTGGCACTATGGAGCGAAGGCTTTAATTCGAAACTGTGTTTATCTTCTTTATTTAGTGTTTAATTTGTCTAACCTGTGCTTTTTCAGCCTACTTAGGCTCAGCTTGTCACAGTCTGGCTTTTGTGTCCAGAGGCCCTTTGACTTTTTGTTTATTGGAGTTGTTTTCCCGGTTTGGGGGTTTTCTGTTCGCTGTGTTATTCCTCTCGTGTTCATTTCCCCTCCTTTGCTCATTTACACACCTGCTCTGAATCAGCCTTCGTTAGTCCTTCCCTGCTCAGAATTCCTCCCAGCCAATCAGCTCCCTCGCTTTTCTCCAGCCTAATCAGCTCATTCCCCTCACCTGAGCTTCTCCGCCCATCTCTCTACCTGCACTTCATCCCATTCGTCAGATTGGTTTGTACTTAAGTCCTGATTTTCAGTTCAGTCTTGGTTTGATCCTTCTACGTGATGTTAGAGTTCTGCCTTGTCTGCACGTACCGTGAATAAAGATGAATTTCTTGGAGAGTTCCTGTTGCCTGCAGCCTCCTGCATTTGGCCACCTGCTCCACTCGTCATGACACAGATGGCTTTGAACTTAATGCTACAGTAACCACAGTAAATCATGCTAATGTTAGCATGTTAATATATGCAACTTTTCAGTATATTTATATTCAGATAACTTTTTTTTTTTTGAGCATATATTTACATATATTAGCGTGTAACATTAATATTAACCGTTATTTCTAAGTAGTACAAAACAAGAATAAAAGCAGTTCAGCCAGTGTCGTGTTCACTGTGTCCTTTGAACGGCTATCGACAGCGGATCCGTTTGATAAAGAGATACTAATATGATAACGGACCACCCAAAATGAGGTACATCACTTATGAAAAGATTCAAAGCTCTGTTGCATTACATGATACAGATCAGAGACGTGGCATCCCCCTGCCGCTGCAATTATGCACTGCAATGGTGCCAGTGCATGTAAATCAGCCACATTATTACAACTGACAGTAGACTCATCTCTTCATCACTTATTCAGTGCGAGGCAATTTTCCAAGGCTTCCCCAGATGGTTGTCAATTTAATGCGAAATGGGAAAGAGATTCAGTCAAGCCAAGCTCAAATTGAAATCTCCAAGTCATAGGTTGGATAGTTATTTGAAAGCCTTGAAATAAAGTATGGGGTCTTGGTCTCATGTCTATCTGACAAAAGTGACAAAGAAAAATATATGTTTCCCAGACATTTTTTTCCTAGAAGGATGACAAAACATCCTAGCGGGCTTTTATGGAACCATTTATTCCACTTTAACATCACCCACACTTTTAAGGGTCACTTAGGTTGCCTTAAAAGTGGCCATTAACACAGCTTTCAGAGACAGGGACCTCTCGTATGAGAAGCACCACTTGATACAAAGAGCTTTCATCCTCTGATCTTTCCGTCTAAATGCAGCGCCGCAACACTAAAACAAACATATCACGCAGAGTTAAATTAGAATGTGTCCAGATAACATATCTCTGTCTCTCGTTTGAAATTCATAAACACGGCACGCATCAAGTGTATTCACATTCAACAGCCTGTTATTATTAAATAGGACTTGTTCTCAGAGTGCAATGCTGGATGATTTCCTGCTGTGCCATTTATGCACATCTTCTAATTGCACATACCTTACTGCTGTGATTTGGGTTTTTTTCCTCTCTTGTTGTTTTTGAGTCCATTTGTGTCGGACTCCTTTGCTTAAAAGCCCATGATGAATAGGTTGGACTTGACCTGACTGAACTGGCTGACTGAGTGTCAGCTGACTGACAGCCATTGGACCAGCATAATGTAATTGCCTTTTGTTTGTTGTGACTGAAATTACTTTTTGTTATCACCCCTGTAAATTTCAAATTGTGAGAGATTTATCCAAATATTTGACATCCCACCTCCTCGCCTTTATTCATACTGCATGACACACATTAAACAATGGCCATAGATGAGAAATGGCAGCTAAAATTGGCACTTGAGGAACCCCGGGTGTCAATATTTACTCAAATATAACGTTAAATGACTTTGTTTGGTAATTCACAGGAGAGGAAGCTGGTTGATTCTTATTTCACACCATAAAAGAAGTGTGATTAATCTGTTTTTGGGCAGTAACATGAGAGTGATACACTGTGAGTTACTGCTGCCGTAGAAAAAACAAAACCTAGAACATTTGTTTACTTGCATTATATCCTTCCAACAGTTTTTGTGTTACCTATACCTAATATTTAGCCTTTCCGAGTGTCATTTTTACGCCATGCAACAAAATAATGGCTGCAGTTAAGTTTGGCAACAAAACCACTTGGTTAAAAAAGAAAAGATCCTGATTGGGCTTAAATTATGTACGTAAACAACGTAACAGAAGTACAGAAAACACATCACTAACGTAACGTTAACTTCAAAATAATTCAACAACACTTTTGGACACAAAGACCGGTCTTGAATACCAGTCTCTTGGTTGAAAGTCCTGTGTTTTTTGACCCGCACGTCATAAACTGTCTTTCTTAATTTTCTACGTCACGTGAGCGTAGCATATTCACACGGATGTGTTTACATTGCAGTCAATACAGACTACATGGCGTATTAAAATAACATGCCGAAAGCAAGAACGCCATTCTTAGTGCACGTGAAATGACTCACAAGTTACCGTGTCATTCATATGCCATTTCAACATCGTTCTTATCCCAACTCATCAAGTACCGCCTCTTTCCGTCAAGCCCCTTTGTTGGCGCCAGATTATTTTTGGTATCAAAACCATAGGTTTAGGAAAAAAACTACGTGGTTTTGGTTAAAACAACTATGTTTCTACAGTGAAAATGTGATTGAACATTGTGAACAGCAACGAACAGCTGATTGTAACATGAAAGTGAAACACACGGGACACGGAACAGCGGTCCCGTGGATGAAAGCCCTAGGTTTGTTGGCGCACTTACTCGGAGCGATTACTGACGCCGCGGATGGGCTTTACATTGTAGTTAATAGAACGCCGGGTACGTTTCATACCGGCGCTAAAGGGCGTCTTCTGCAGCGGTACCGAACGTCAACGGCCTTGACAAAGCCTCTGTATTTGATGCCCTATGTAGGAACGCTGAGAACAGGCTGGTTATTTCAAGTACCAATACCCAGCCCTAATCACAGTAATATCAAAATCAAACAATCATGGATACTTTTAGACTGGCTAATCGCTGGCTAATATTATATTGTATGTACTTTTTATTTGTCTAATATTGCATATCCATATAGTAATCCTACTGATGCTACATCTATATAGAGGAATAGATGTTGTATAAATTCTCCCTGAACCTGATTGTCATCACGAAAGGTGTTTTGGCCTTCAGCCCGAAGATGCACAACAAAGCTGTTTTTTATGCTGACCTCTCCTGTTTCTGATGAAAAACATAATTGTTAGTATAGGAGTCATCCCACATGATGACCATACTAACAGGGTAGATTCAGTAACCAAGACAATTGGGTGCATAACATGCAGCTGGTGAGGACTGTTGTTGTTTCAGCTCCATGATGAAAGACTCTGCTGGAGGCTCTGCTGAGAGCCGCAGAGGTTTTTATATTGATGCGATGACTATAAAAGATGCTGTACCCTTTGCTTTGATTTATTAGCTACTGTTCAATGTAACTGTACCCACATTTGAAAGGTACATATTGGTCACAGCCCGCTATCGATTTTTCAACAGTTAAATGGATGACTTTGTTTAGCTGTGAAAAAGTGAGCAATTTTTGCCGGCACTAGCAAGCTGTTTAATAGTCCCAAATCTATATTTCATTAAAATGATGACACATTGCACCCCTAGCCCTCTCCTAAGTCTTGTTCTATTGATCTCCAACAGTTTGGGTCCTTGTAGAGAATAATAAATCGCCCCGGCGCTCTTTTTAAACACTCACCTTCCATTATATATGTAATGAAGCTCAGGAATTACACAGTGACACGAGGGCATTTGAGGTCACCCTGCCATGAATCTTTATCACTCTTATTGAGCAATTTTTGCTCTCATGATTGCCATAAACAGCAGATGGACAGTAACTACCGTCTAGGAATGTTCTCACGTGATATACTGTATGTTCTCTAACAGAGGAGGAGAATCCATCTCACTTAGCTGCTCATAGTTCTCCAATTTTTTTTTGTGGATAACAGCGAGGAGCGCCACAATCAATAGCATTTTCTCTATTTTTCTCTACTCATGCTCACACGTGCCTTGAGCGTTCACAGGGAAAATCCCCGCTTCACACAGTAGGCTCGCAATCTGTCGTCGTTCATGAAAAGATGACCTTTAGCCTCCCTAAACACCATGTAGCGTTTAGCTGGAAAAACCCAGATTTTCCTGCATCTCTTTTCTTTCATTTTTATTTTCACGCAATTAAACCAGAGTATAGGGGCCAGAGCAGCTCAAAATGGGATGAGGGAATGTTTCCGTAATGGGAACCTGTTGGGTTTATGATGAATACTGGCCAATCTGTCTGCCTCTGGAGGGTAAACAAGTTTGACATTTGATGTTGACCTTATCTCTTCTATTAGGCTGCTTGTTTTTTTTCTGACAGAGATGGATAAGGGTGTTTTTTCTCATTTCATCATATGGAATGATGCTGGTTAACAAGGCGTCCTTGTTCAGGTCAAAACATATTCACATTTACATGTTTCACTGGGACTGTCACATCATGTGAGGTGAGCTCATAATGAACAAAGAGCTGCTCTGATCGTAGGTTTACTCAAACAAGGAGGCCGTAAGAAAACAATGTAAACATATCTTTCCAATTTGAAATGTCATTATGTGATTTTGAGTAACATTATATGACATTTTCATATAAATGAATATCTATCTATGCTCACTATTTGCCGTTAACATGAAACATGGACCGATCATAAAAGCTTTTGCTGGATCTCGCTGGCTTTTACATTGAAAAATGCTCATGAAATAAAACGAAAGAAATATCCAGTTAGCTGGCTGAACAGTAAAAGAAAAGAGTGCAGCTTCCTACACAAAGTCAAACAGTAAATCAAAGAGACATCACAGTATACCAAACACACTGCTTGATTGACAAGTGACCTCTGGGAGGTGCAGTGCAGAAACGCCACAGCAAGATGCTAATCAGGATTAGCACCTGGGGTCTGTGGCATGCGGTGGCAGATAAAAGAATGGACGTGGACATTTGACCCAGACTGACTCAGACATATACTCCACCCACAATCACATATTATGAAATAAAGTGTTATAAAAGCTTATTATGATTGGGAATTTTTAAATATCAATAAAAAAAAATACATTCAAGAAATTAAAGTGGCAGTATATTTTTGGCATCTCTGGGCAGAAAATCCATAATAACCTTTCTGCATAATTTAATTCAGGCGTTCTCAAAGGAAACTAGACTTCTGCACCTCCTCATGGCTCTGTTTACAGGCTTTAAAAAATCTAGCCTGTGACGGAAGACTTTGGCCAATCACAGGTCATATTCAGAGAGAGAGCGTTTCTATTGGCTGTGCTCCGGCTGGTGGACGGTGCTTTATATTTCCTCAACAGATCTCAACATGGCTGCCGGGTCACAAACTTTCTCATTTTACAGCTAAAAAGTACACTACAAGATGTGTCTGAAAACATTGAGGCGAGAAATAGGCATTACAGTAACAGAATATTGATTCATATTTGATCAGCGCTGCCTAGTTTGACTGTTTGATCGGAGTTCGCGAGTGATTGACGGCTGACTCGAGATCA